>NW_015151385.1:0-93273 GCF_000732505.1 Cyprinodon variegatus | reverse complement strand
TATATATATATATATATATATATATATATATATATATATATGGGGCATTTTTACTGGGCTTTTTGTCCCAAATGAAGCTGTGTCTCATCTTTGTATCTAAAAGTAAACGGAAAACTGAAATTTCTAGTCTTGTCTCCTATAGTTCATAATGAAGATAGCCAGAGTGACAGGAGTATTTTCCGGCTGTATATATAGAAACCTTGAAAGTATGAGACAAAACTAAGCTATAAAAAGCAAAGTAGAAAAAAGGGTTGACCTAATGCATCATCTTGGAGATCTACTGGGACTACATGGGCTAAAAAAAAAAACTATGAGATAGAGGTGAAAGACCATTTTGACATTTAAAAATGAAATCTTAAAAACAGTTCCTAAAGAAACAGGCGGCCACTGGAGGGAATAATGTCTTTAGGTCACTGTTTCGCCTCTAGCAGACAGCCAGCTGAATATGGAGGAATCTCCAATAGTCAGTCTAGAAATAATAAAAATATGAATAATCCTCTCAAGAACATTTAGCTTTGAATTCATCTACATGTTTTAGATGATGAAATCCTGACTGAACAACTGCCCTGACCCATTTCCTCAATTTAAATTTAGAGTCAAGGATCACCTAAAGATTCTCAACAGGCATACAGAACAGCAAGACCAGTCCTGCGCATCAGCAGTGCTGATGCATCCCGTGAGTGGGTCACTTCCACTGGATAAAACCTTTTTTTTTTTTTTAAACAAAGAAAGCTGAGCTCCAGTCATTATCCTACATCCAAACCTTTGAGCAGCCTCTCCACTAACTCGGATCTGCTGGATTTAGAAGAAAAGTAAGCCTGAATATCATCTGCATGATGCACTGTAATCCCAGAGATTACCCAAGGAGAATAAAAGGGGACCCAATATGGAGCCTTGAGGTACCCCATGTATAAGTAAAGCTATAAAGGACGTCTTTCTGTCCCAAATGGACAAAGACTTATGGTAAGTAGGATTTAACTGGCTTTGACTTAATAGGGAAAAAATGTGCAATCTGGCTTTTAATTTGCAAAACTCAAGCATTGTTTTTATAGCAAAATGTTCTTCCAAAGCCTGATAACCTCCCATTCTAAATAAATGCGCTCTCATAGCTTTGAATTAGGAGCTCATAAATTCAAATTTGTAGGTCAACACAAGAGGGCGCCATATTGAGATGTTTTTACTTTTACCAAGTTGGACACAATTCATGAAGGAGCAGGGCTTCAAAATGTCTGAGAGTTTAATTTCATTCAATATAAAAGTTAATTTTTGCTTTATGTTAGAAACATCTGTCTTGTCAAGCATCTACTGTCTTCCAGACAGCAGTATTTCCCAAGATATTTCTTCATGCATTTAATCATGAAGGTTGAACCCTAAGAAGTGCAGTTTCAGTTCTGTGGCAAGACTCAAAAATTGACTAAAACGTCTCATATGCATCTTGCACCCACAGGACTTTGTGTAGATAAATAAAAACCACCTTCCTTAAAAACTTTAAAAAGCACAATCCGGATATTGGCCACATTTTTATACCAGTGAGTTCATTGAGCCATGGCACAATGAACCCACTGGTATGATAACTGAAGGTAAACTTTGATACCTCAATGTTATGATAGCATCTCATACGGCCTGGGTCCAGTCTGCATGACAAACTGGTCTTTAGCTAGACAGCTGGCTGGGACAGGTTTTTTTTTTTTTTTTTTCCATTTCTGCCTTAACATCCAAGTGGTGTAAAGGACACTGACAATCTTTCATTATTCAGAGCTCAGTCCTCCCATTACTCTGGTTCAAGGCTCAGCTGCATCTTTTCAGGTGACTAAAGTTCAATAAATGATGTAGTTTTAATGCTGTGTTTTAACAACCCGCAGTAGTTATTCCTGCTGCACATCTCTGGATAAATTTGAAAAGTGACTCCGGATATTAAAGCTGGATTGGCTGATAGAGAAAGGCAAACACAGATTAATTCATCAGGCGCGGTAAAGATGACCAAGACTCATGGCTCTGGTTCCTTTTAGCTGAAATAAATTCATATCAGTGCTTCAGAGATCACAATATTTATCCGGAAAGGGGGGGGGAAATTAATCTGCTGATAAAATACAGCAGATTTGCAATTAAAAACTACTGAAGGTAAACACGTCTAAACATGTAGTAATCACTGTCATTTAACAATACACTTATTTTTAAAAATGTGACTGATCTGTACCAGTTTTCTCTCCTCGCTGTATGGCCATTATCTTGAGCTTCTCTGGAGGAACATAGTCGCCTTCCTTCTCCTCCACAAACGGAGACAGATGAGGTGGAAGAGTGACTCCAAGGAAATAGTCCTCCACAGGAAGGAGTATTTTAGCATTGACACAGTCATACACCCACTGGGGCTGGATGTAGTACCTAAAGCAACAACACAGGGGATACAGAAATAGCTGTAAGGAACAGATCTAGGAAGAGCAGAATGTAAACAAAAAGAAAATGCAGATGAGGCTAATGTGAAGAATGACACCACAAACTGTTTTATTCTGCCTCTGATATTTAAATGTAGGAAAAAAAGCTTAGAAGCCATGAAGAAAGTTTCCTTTACCTGTTCATGTACTGTTTGTCCACATTAGGTCTGTCAACAATCTGATGAGTGATGGTCTCATCTGTGACATCAAATGTGCTTCCGATGCAAACAGATTTGTCCCAGGACACCTCGCCACCAAAACACCTGGAAGCATGAAAAAACAAAAATGGGTTAAAAAATCAGACATTTTTTCCCCACATCTTTTTAAGTATGGGAAACACAAATTTAACAAAGCAGGTTGGTGGCTTTTAAATCCTGCAACCGTAAAAGCACCTGATAACAAAAGCCAGCGACTCTCTGGGAACTTCTCTGTTGATGAAGAATTTGAGACCCTCAAAGATCTTTTTCTGGGCTTCCAGCAGCTTCTCTTCCTTTTCTTTGGCTTCCATCGTCTCCATGTCCTCCTAAGGTCAAAAGAAAAACAGTGTTCAGAGTTAAAAGGGATTATTTACAAACCTGAAAAGGACATACAGAGCTAAGTTTATAATACTGCCATGCAAATTGCAGATAATGTTGCCCACTCCCTTACATGGGAACAAAATGTAAACCACTAAAGTGTATCTATTAAATTTACATAAAAAAGTATGATAAAGTCTATATAAGTACATGGGTCTCAGTGTGTAATAGAGAACTGATATCTTTTCTTTTAAATACTCCAGACCAACACACAAACAGTGTAACACAAAAGACCTTCAATATATCAAAACAGTTGAATCCCAGGTCTGTTACTTAATATCCTGGGTAAAAGACAGTAGCCTGACGTAGTCCTACTCAATTCTAGTCAGAATATGAGTCTGATACTGCTCCATAGAGCTGTGATTATGGGGCGTGTTTCGAACGAACCAGGAAAAAAATGCCTCTGCACTCAATTGGATAGATCTACAACCAATAAGAGCAACGGAGTGCGTGACGTATGTTAAGCGAGGCATAGTTGTTGTCCACAAAAATCAAAGCGTGCAGTTTCACGCCTAGAATAAGAAGATGAGACTTGATCGCGTTTCTCTGTTCCTCTTTTAAAATTAATTTGCTGTCGATATCTTCTAGAACAGACCTAATAGCAGAATCTACTCACCCAAACTCTCCAGCGGCAGCCATTATTGTTGTCACCCAAGCGCGCTTTGGTCACGTGGTTGATTACGTTACTCTTGATCATCTGTCCATCATCGTATAAAGCCCGCCCTGACAATTTGATTGGATCGCCTGACAGTGGGCAATAATACTCGCGCTACTATGGAGCAGAGCCAGACCGAACTTCCCCGAACTCCGAGGGACTACGTTCGGACTGGCACCCAGGCTAAAAAGACAGTCCACTCAAAGAAAAGAACTTATAAAACTTATCAATTAAAAATAAAACTACATATATGTTTGGCTTCAATGTCAGAAAAGTTAAAAGCCCAATAATATTGCAAAGCCCTTTTTTTTTTGCATCCACTTCTGTCACTTTAAAGATGGCGCTACTTGAAAAAGGCACAGCAGAGACTCCATAAGTAATTAAGCCTGGGCTGCTAAACTACACGCAACATTTAACATTTCCAAAAAAGGTTTAGCTAATTCATGGAAAGTCCCAGTGGTGAAGTGCAGTCCACTGGTTATTTCAATTCAGTTGGGCAAAACAAGCTTCTCAGGTGAGAACAGCCTGTTCATAGCAACCTATGAAAAGGCTGCAAATCCCCAGTTAGGCAGTGTTTCTACTAGAGGTGTCAATCCTCCACTGAAGAAATGTCACCTTTTACCCTTTATCCCCTGAGATTAATTAATTCATCTTGGCTTACAAGTGTCTTAATGTTTCCCTTAAATCATTTTTGTTGAGGACAGGTCACATAAACAAAATGTCATTTGGCTTGCTCTTCTTACCCCTTCAACAGGAAACTGATCAACTTTAGCCTCCTCCTCCTCCTCTGAGGAAACAACACGTGCAAGGCTGGAACTGAGAGCTGAAAGTTTCTGCAGAAAGAAAATTTTGAAATGTTTAATTCTTTCATAATACACTAAAATTAAAGAAACTTCTGTAAAAGTAACAAGACAGGAACTGGTGCTTCAAAATCTGAAATAATGAAAAAACCTTCAATTATGAAACTGTACTATTCAAGAACCATTTTATGTCCTCTTACCAAATGATGTGCTCAATAAATGTGCTGAGAAAAAGTTTGCTACCAAAAACTGCAGAAAGTTGAGTTAAGGTGCGAGTAAATCAATAATAAACTTGGCAATACAATGACATGAATATGTTTTTCTGTTGAAAGAAGCTGAAATACTTAGAAAAAAATTACATGTTAAGATAAGACTACAAGAAAAAAAAAACTATAGCAAATCTGACTAATCAATACTCTATAGAATCTAAGGTTATCAATAACAAGAAAATATTCTGATACTTTCATCCGTTTACTACAACAAACATGTAAACAGAATGTATGCTAATGTCTTGCAAGCTAGAAAACATCAATTTGAGACCACATTAAAGGAGAACAGTGACTAAGGATGGGAGATCAGGTGAAGAAGGCTACACTTTTAGGTCTTAAGGAAGAGGTGATCCAAAGCTGACAGGTAGAGAAGCCAAATCTAGAGGCGCATCAAGAAAAACAGGCAATATTGATGGTCCTTTTTAGAGTGTAAGATGGTCTCACCTCAAGGTAACTCTCTGAATTCATGGCGTAGTCATCCTCATTCTCTTCCTTGAGATCCAGTTCTGCTTTACTATCCAGCTGAAAGCAAAGAGATAATGTTTGCTGAGCAAAAGCTCACTAGAAGCCGGACACAAAGGAGCAGATCTTCATACCTTTGGAGGGTAGACCAAGTTTAGAGACTGGTAGAGTCTGAAGTTGACAAAGCCCAGGAGAGTTGTGTACAACTCTGTGAAGGTTGCCATGACTCTGTAGTCCACATCTGTTGGGTGCTGAAAGAAAAAAATAATAATAATAAATCACTCGTATACATTTCTGCTGTATCTATAGATATACAGCTGGGTACAACAGGAACAAGGGCTTTGAAATAAAATACTAACGTAAAGATTTTGTTATTCCGTTTCTGACCAAAACACGTTCCTTACTCCACTTTGACAAGCTGGAAACTTTAAAAATAAATTCAGTTTTTATTAGGATTTCTCTTTTTTTTCTAAAATGACTACATAAACATACTAGTACAGAAAGTCCCGTCTCATTCTGATTATATCGGCACGCACGTCCATGCTAACCAGCAAGAACCTGCTATTGGTCCCTTCACCACAATAGACTTCTTTTAAACTGGCATAATGGGTGTTGATTTCCTCCACAGAAATATTTTCTCTTACAGTAGATTGAAAAGTCATTTTCCTCAAGTCCTCACACAGGGCTTTGGGTTTCCCCACGGCGCTCAGATTATTAGACAGGAGTGAACCAAACTAAACGGGCAAACCTTTAAATGACAGGCGTGTCATTTTAACCATAAAAAAAAAGTGCCTATAACCATTCCACACCTAATTTTAATCCATGTTTAAAAAAGCCCAAAATCAGCAAACAAGGTCTATACCTTTTTCCAATTTTTTATTAGAATTGCACATATTTTGCAATTTAGTGCTCTCCAAACAATGCCTAAATGAGAAACATGGTTTAAGGAAATCTAAAACGATTGTAATAAATAGTTCCTATGACTGGTTAATAAAAACCTAGGAGCAAATCAAACAAACCGAAACACAAATCTATTCAACTAAATTTCATTAAGTTAAAAACATAAAAATTGTTTAACTGAGAACAATAGCTTAGCGCCAAACCTTAATTCTAAGCACCAGGTCTACCAAACTATTGTAAGGCTGAGTTTGCACATTTGTAAGCTTATTAGCTTTATTCGGTCTATATAAACATGAAAAACCAAACAGGAGAAGCTAATAATATAATTGCATATAATGCAGCAGGTGAACAGCTTGAGGCCATGACAAAACTAATTGCAGTGTTCTAGTATAAAAGCACCACAAATTAATGACTCAGAACCTCACAAAGGTTTACCAAATCTTCATTTTAATCCCACAACAATAGTGCAACTGCTTATTATCATTACCCCTGCTGCACTTACATCATGGGAGAACTGATATGGCACCAGCCATGTAATGAGCTGTCCCATAACCTCAGCCTGGTAATAAATTCCCTTGATAGAGAGGAAAACCTGAGGGATAAAAACAAAATGTTTAGAATAGTTATATAATCGCAACCTCTCATTTGACCTTATTTGTCGTCAAGAGACTACAAACCTTTCTGAGCGCACGGGATGCTATCACATAGTTCATCCACTCCACAGTGAGGCGCCTGCACAGCTGGATTGTCTGCACATGACATTTTCCTGTTCTGGCGAATGTAGAGAACAAGAAACACATGCAGAGGGCGTCGTCGATGTCACGGAGAGCATCAATGAAGGTGGGATACCTGCAAAAGAAACCATCCAGTGAATACCAGAATGACATCCTTTCACTTGTATTATGTCTTACAATTGTAAAGACACCTGTTAAGATGTGAATGTGCAACACATGTCTGGTTCATTCATTGTTTCTGCTTCAAAACAAGAAGGTATAACAGTGCTGCTTTTCTGTTTTTAAAACTTTAACACAAAAAATGTAATATTAAAATAACTTAAAACCACTGCATTATATTTTTGTTTTATCTATCCAACACAAATTAAATTGTCGTTGTAGGAATTTATAGTGATAGCGGTTTTGTTCCAAAAATTGATTAGTGCAAAGGCAATAACATTTTTTAGGGTTTAGAAGACTAAACAAGTTATGAGTTTAAAAATTTTTTTTTAAATCTAGGGTAATAAAATGTTTAAATTGGTGTACTTTTCCATTTCAGCTTCTACAGTTGTCACTTTTTTCATGCTTCAACTGGAAAACTGCTGATATTCCAGACACTCTGATGCTGCACCCAAACCTTAATTTTCATTCATTACAGAACCTTTAAGAGTGGGAAACCCTCTAAAATCAGCAAAGCTTTGCATTGTTATGGAGCTGCACATTACTCTGTTATGACTGTTTTTCTCAGGGCTGTACATTGAGAATAATATATAAAGAAGCAACATGCTATATATTTTACAAGACTCCATGTATGCTTTTACTTTGAAGTCTGGATACCTCATTGTATCCTAATTAAGAAACATGAAATGTTCACCATGATTGAAAGTATAATGCACCACCTTCGGACAATTGAAATGGTACCCTAAAAAATATGAAGCATGCCTTTAATTCAACTTTATTTAAATAAGGAAAAATTAAGTGTTTTTTTGATTAGTTTTTTTTTTTTTTTATTGAATTAAAGAAAAAACAAATTAAATGAGCAGTGCTTCATTATATTCTTGTATGTTTCGTTTTGAAACAGAAAATGCAAAAAACAAACCAAACACAGATTTTGTTCAAACTGTTGCACTAACATTTTTCTGACATGCCCAAAAGGAAATTTTGACTTATGGCCAAATTGTTCCAAAACCGCACAGGACTTTGTTGTCACAAGTCCTCCATACCTTCAACCAGAGAAATCCTTAATATCCCCCCTAACCTCTCTAAAATTTGTTTTGGCCTAAGGATTCAAATTGTAAGGTCAGTAAATTCTCCTAGATCACTTCAGCTGTTTAAGATTTCCATTCTTGAGTCAATAATTTCTTAGGACACGGCACTTTAAATTACTGTTCGACTGTCACTTTAAGGATTTCAATGATCCATGGTTTAAAGCTGCCCCTTAGTGGATTAAAGGGTGAAAAGAAAAAGAGAAAAGCTCCTATAAGCAAAAAGGCTCTATGAACTGTACAACTCTGCCCTCTGCTGACAATTTATACAACTCATCCCGCATTTGCAAAATTATAATTCTGTATCAACCTATGTTCTACAAATTAAACCTATACATGAAGTCTATCTATATATATATATATATAAGGACCGTTGTCATTTCAAGACAGAAGAGTGAAAATACGTTTTGCATGTTTATAAAAAAAAAAAGTGTTTCTGTGTCTATTAATGCATTATCAACCATCTCTGTATGCCAACCCCTGGAGTATATGGTATGCACAATCAATGGCTTAATAAATACCTTTCTGTCCTACTGTAATTCTCCAATAATGTGTTGAGTTTCTTTACCAACTCAAATGTGGTTTATAGAAGAGATGTTATCTGAAGCCAAAGGATGATTCCAACAAATATTAAAGTTATAGTGGCGGATGTCCTTTTTTTTCCCGGGTGGATCATCAAAATAAGTGATCCTCCCAAGTGTCAAACATTCTGGTGATACGTTTACATTAGGCCGTCTACATTTTCACCTAACCATATGCCGAGAAATACCTTCCTTATCGCATTCTGATGAGAAAACGGATTGAAATATGAACAAAGGGAACTTTTAAACATATTCTTAATGATTTCATATCTTTTATACATGGATTCTTTAAGATTTAGAGTTTTGGTGGACAGTTAAATTAAATGAATACGATTTTTACTTGTATGGAGAGAAGTTTTAGCCGACGTGCTACAGTCAGTGTCCGATGAATATATACTTTGTTCAGTGGATGGCATTTACGCTTTCGCTATAAACACCATTCTGTATGATGTCTGACAATTTCTCATCAATAAGCGAGAGTTTAGGACAGAGGTCACAGATTAGCGGACCAGGGTCTGGATCCGAACCCACCCGTTGGCTAATATGGACCCAACCTGATTTAAAACATTTATGAATTACTGCATGTTGTCCGACGACACTGTATAATTTCCCTTGCACCCCTTCTCCTGTTAACATGGTAAAGCCCTCTGGAGTGTCTGGGAGCAGGCTACATGTGATACAAATTAGGCAATGGGCTGCATCAGTCTGGGTCACTGCTCTGAACCACTTTTAGACACAGCAGGCAAACCTGTGGCAAGTCAGGCCATGGGAAAGATGGAGAAGACTATGAAAAGAAGAAAGCAGAGAATGTGTGGACTGCTGATAGAATCGTGGTGAACTGGTGAAAGAAAAGTGAAATGGTGTCCTGAAAGAGGATCCTGCACATTTTGAGTACGTTTGGCTTAAGCTGCTGTGAAGCAGAATTTCCCACGATGACCATAATCAAAAATAATTATCGATCCAGTCTTAAAATGAGCACCTTGATATGTGCTTTGTCGCCATTCAAAAACAATTTTAAAAGCCTTACAGGGCAGAGTAAAGCCCATTTCTCACATTAAGCCATAAAAAAGAAAATAACAAACCGTCTGTTCAGGTGTTTTGTAAAATATGTGAATCAGGAAATTTTCCATATACCACACCAAATGCTTGTTTTTCTCTACTTCAAAAAATACTTCAGATTTTAAAATGGGAACATGTTCTATTTTTTCCATATTTTATTTAAAAATTCAATGTCTAACATGGATGCATAAAAACCTAAACTTATTTCACTGTTAAATGCTGTTTTAAAGTAACAGATTATACTTAAAAATGTCTCCGGACCTTCACTGGTTGATGATTATCTTTATTCGGACCCCGCTGATTTTTAATTGGTTACCCCTGGTTTGGGGTGATGAGCGCTCCTGTGACGGGAGGCAATTCTGGTCATTCTTGGCATTTATCTGTCCACCAAAACTCTGAATTTTAGGAGATCCATGCATAAGAAATATGAAAACATTATGTTTGAAAGTTCCCTTTTTATTCATTTTTCAATATGTTTTCTCATAAGTGTGCGAGAGGGGAGGTCATTCTCGACAGGCAGGTATTCTTCGGCATAACAGCGGTGGCGAGTCTGATGAGGTGTAAAAATGAAAAATCTTCTATTGGAAAGTAAGCTTGTATGAGCGATGCAAACAGCAACTTTTAAACAGATCCTGCAGTAGGAGAAATGGGCTGGTTCATGCTCTCGCACAGATTTATTAGGCATTCCCACTCAGGAACGGATAAAGGGTTGTGCATGTGAATTTATTTTTTTTAAAGTGGAGAGGGGGGTCTTTACAAACAATTTTTTAAAATCCTTTAACCGAATTAAGATCTTTTGTTTATTTACTTTAAAAAGGTAACCTAGTCCTTTCCAGCATTTCTTTATTAAAACCTGTACCACATTTATGATCCAAAATATTTTTTATAACAACACTTATCCAAAATCCTATCAGCGTAACACTGCCTTTAGTGTTTTTTATAAGCTACCAAATGTTTTTATCACTTATACTGAAAGAGCTATAATTTGTTTTACCCATTTCTCTACCATTTTAAATTGTACTTTTCTTAAGACTAATTGAATCCAATGTAAAAACAAAGCACATCTATGCAGTTTCAACCCCTGTGGTGAGTAAAGAAAATTAACTTTCCCACCTTTCCTTCACGATGTGGTCCAATTTATATGTCGGCTTGTTCTCCTTCAGTCTTTCAACAGCAGACCACTCTGTTTTTCCATAAGCCCTCTTTAGTTTGCGTACAAAGATCTGTTGAAAATTAAACAAAACCAGAGAGTTAGCTGTTTTGTGTAGAGGGGTTATTCACATCAAAGGTGAATCATTTTCTTGTTCCAAAATTTATTTTCCTGTTATTCAATACAACAGTTATTGATATGAAGTTAATGTCAAGAAATCAAAGTATATTATGACAATATTATTATGGGTTTATCTAAAATACCTTATACTCTCTGAACTTGGATACAATGGGCTCATGTAGTAGAAAGCGGATGTCTTTGAGAAGGTAGAAGGTCCTTGGGGCAGTGGAGCCTTTGTTGACCTTCTTCTTGTGTTTTGGTTCATGTGGATAGATTCCTTTGAGGATGCACAGCCGCCTAAAGGGGAAGATAATCCACAGAGTCTTGTTAACAGGACATGCAGACCTAGGATCTAAAACAGAAAAACCGAAAAATTAAATGGTCTTATAACAAAAGTAATTTCCCTCTGGGATTATTAAAGTATTTCTGATTCTGATAACACCATTGTAACATTTAATAGAAATATAAATGGACCTAAAACCGTAGCCCTTTAACAGGTTTATAAACCACAAAGAAATTATCACTAAATCGTTGTTCGACTTTAAGTCATATGTTTGCATTTATTTGATGTAAGTTTACTGTGTGAACCAGACTGACTCCATTCTGGGGCCCCTCCTATTCTACATGCTCCCCTTAGCTCAGATCATTTTTTTCATTTAAATTTATTTTTCATCTAAAGTGGTCTTTTTTCAGCATTGCACTCCGTTTCATTGGGAATGAATAAAAAAATAACTAGACTTATGACAACTTTATTATCATATTGTTCACACAGAGTGTATACAAAACGAAATTTCGTTTATACAACTTTTAGACACTGACTGAGCAGCAGCTTAGCAGTGAAAAGGAACATTTCCATTTATAAATTGAACTAAACTAAGAAGCTCCTAAAAGCCAAAGCTCTAAAAAAGATTACATTTATACTTCGATGTTCATATACGTTCCCTTCAATAAAAAAATAAAAGGATTAGGTCACTGTAAAACCCACATGGCAGACTTTTTTGAATAAAATGATCATCTACCTGAAGTCAGGGAGGCTTAGCATCAGCTTCTTTCGTGCTCTGTTCCTGGTGATGTAGTTCGTGGCAGAGCCCCTCTCAAACTGTAAAACAGTAAAATAAAGTGAATTTCTTTCGTTGTGAGGCCTAACACAAACTTTGTAACTTGAGTCTAAGACTGTGGCCATGCAAACAAACTAGCCCTAGTAGCTTGATGGCTGCCGTTTATTTTTGAGTAAAAAAAGGATATCATACCTTTTTCTTCTGAAGACCACCCATTTTTGGATGGACTGTAACTCAAAAGCACCGTAAGAAAATGTATGTCACGAAATAATAACAAGCTAACAGATGAAGACAACGCTACTGCCTATGCACGTGTTGTCTGACATGCGCAAGAGCGTTACAGAGACAAGGACCCAGGGGTTGACCGTAGACCGCCTGTACACAATATTACGATAGAGCGTAAATCATTTTGTGCTATCTAATGAAAAATAATACGGGCACTTAAAAAATCGGTTTAGAACTACCCGTGCAAAAAAAAGAAGAGAAAAAAATAATTATATTATTACAATGCAGATTTTATACAAAAATATTCTTACTTATACAGACTGATTTTGAATTTTTAAAGTTGAACTCCAAAAACAACAAAACAAAAGTAGCAACCATACATTTTTTAAATAAAAAAATGTGATCTACATTAAGATGCTTTTATGGACTTTGGCTAAAGTGTCAAACACCATTCTGTTGCATACACTAGAACACACACTAAAAGCTTACAGACCTGAGAAAAACATCCATAACCTGAGACTGAATCAGAAAAACTCTGGGAAGATGAAATCTCCATGGAGGAATGCTCCAGCAGTAATGAAAGGGAGGAGGGAGCGCAGAAAAGCCAATCGAAGGTGGCAAAAGAATGGAGTCCAATGAAGTCTATGAGGAGAAACTTCAAAGAGATAATTTACAAAAAATTTATAAAAGATGCAAGAGAATCTCTCTTCTCTGAGATCATATTAAATATAGGAAGAGCAGTATGTACATCAGTGGCAACTCCATTAACAATGCTGTCTCCATTCGAATAAACTGTTAAAATGTCCCAATTTTGTCCAATAAGCTGAAAAAGTTTAGAAGACATTGTTTAGCAGCTAAGCTCCTCTTCCCGCTGTCTTATGTTTAACCCACAGGTTTTATTAGAAGGGTTTGCCTATGTTAGAGTCTGATTTGATTAAAATCATAAACACATCCCTCAAGTTGGGTGCTTCCCCCCGAGCTTTAAAAATAGCCATTATTAGACCATTGTTGAAAAAGAAAAGCTTGGACAAACTGGTCCTGCAGAAATACAGACCCATTTCAAACCTCCTATTCATAATTAAGACTATTTTGAAAGTTGTTAACAACGACAAGCTTCTTGGATGTCTTCCATGCCAACCACAGAACAGAGACTGCCCTGATTAAGGTGATCCGTTTAAATTCAGACTATGGAAGAACCAGTGTTGGTATTATTAGTTCTCAGTGCAGCGTTTGTTACTGTTGATCATTCTACTTTATTACAGCGCCTGGAAACCTTGGTTGGCCTTTCTGGTTCCACACTGGACTGGTTTAAATCCTACCCGAAGGACAGGGACTTCTATGTGGGAACTTTAAATCAGAAACCAGAAAAATCACATATGGGGTTCCTCAAGACTCCATTCTGGGGCCCCTCCTATTCTACATGCTCCCCTTAGCTCAGATCATAGCAGACAAGATCAGTTACCATATCTATGCAGACACACAGCTTCACATCACAATGTTAACATGTGACTATGAACCCATCAGAGTGTTGGCTAGATGCTTAGAAAAAACTAAATATCTGGATGTACTCTAATTTTCTGCAACTATATAAAGACAAAACTGAGGTAATAATCTTTGGAGCAAAAAAGGGGAGAGGTCTAGAGTTAGCTCACAGCTTCAGCTACTACAGCTAGAAACCACTGATCGTGGCTAAAATCTTGGTGTCATGATGGACTCAGACCTGAACCTTCAGAGGCACATAAAGGCGGTTACTAAGTCAGCATTTTATCACCCGAAGAACATTTACAGCATTAAAGGATTAATGTTGAATGAAAAACTCATTCATGCATTCATTTTAAGTAGAATCCTTTTTTCTTTTTGCCTAAAAACTCCATCAGCTTGCTGCCCGTGTTCTCACAAGAAAGTAGAGCACATCAGCCCAGTTCTGAAGTCCTTGCACTGGCTCCATGTAGCTCAGAGAATAGACTTTAAAATCACACTGCTAGTATTTAAATGGCTGAATGGATCAGCACCTCAATATATAACAGATTTGTTGTCACTCAGGTCTTCTAGTTCCAGTCTATTCTGTACACCCAGAACTAAAACCAAACATGGAGAAGCAGCATTTAGTTCCTATGCTCCACTTATCTGGAACAAACTCCCAGAAGACTGGAAAACTGCTGAAAGCCTGAGTTATTTGAAGTCAAGGTTAAAAAAACAATTTGTTTAGAGCTGCCTTTGACTGTTAAAGTTAAACTGTTTACTGCGGTATTAATATAAGGTTATGGTCCAACTGTTTTATTTGCTTTACTCATGCTTTTTTAAAATCTTTATTAACTTTTATTTCTCCAATGTGAGATTAATAAACTTAAATTATATATTATTCTGCCTTTATTCTTCTTATGTTTTATCCTCTAATTCATATAAAGCACTTTGAATTGTACATGTACTGAATTGTGCTTTATGAATAAACTTGCATTGCCTAAAAAAAGAATATTTCTTTTATCTATACATGATATTCTAAGATGTTTGCAAATGGCATGACAGAGGTGGGGCTCATTGCTGATGGAGATGAAATAGAGAACAGACTCTCACTGAATGGTGTTAATTGTACAACTTCAGACTGAATTCCAGCAGAACTAAATAGATGTTGCTGGACAACAGGAAACAGAGAGTTAACCCAACCTCTCTACATATTAAATGAGAAAGTGTGTTGAGAGTCTCCTGTTTGAGGCTCCTCATTTCTTGGGACTTCAAACAGCTTTGGGGGTTAAAAGAATTTGAAAGACTAATGGTGCAAGGTGAAATGCTATATACAAATTACTGGCAATCACTATTTTTACACTCACACCTTTCTATATGCTGCATGTTCTGTATCATTTTTAGATGTAGTTTAAAGTCCTGGTTAGGTCTAATATTAAAAAAGGTTATGAATAATCTGTTTTGAATAATCTATTTGTTTGATAAGAAAGTTGTACGGTTTTTAATAAGGTTTTTAATTTAAATGAAAAAGGATTAATTAATGTTGTTTTGATTATAATTTTTTTATCTTAGATTTAATATAGAATAATAAGAGCTTAAACAGAGATAATAAATAAGTACTACAAAGGATTGTGATGTCTAACATCATAAAATCCAGCCCCACCCCCTTTCTCCTCCTGACTCGCTGATGCCTCACATGCTGGAGTAAACTGTAAGCAGATAAAGATCAGTGTCAGACAGGGATAAGGAAAAATAATGTAGAGAGTCAGTGAAAAAAATCATTTAAAAAAACAGTTTTAAGCTCATCTCTGAAAATGAGTAAAGGATTACATACAGCTGCCATGGCGGTCCGTGACTTCATAAAGGATTATTTTAACGGTTTCTGGGACTATGAGACCCCTAAGATGATGGTGATTAAAAACAAACCCCTTGGAGTTATTTACAGAGCTGTACAGTTTCTAGTGATCACCTATTTCATCTGGTAAGTTCTCAATATTTCCGTATATTTTCCTGATAAGGAGCAACATATCAAAACACAAGGGATTAGCTGGTTTATTTTAATTAAATGTCTTAATTTGACAGTAAAATCCATTAAGATATCAACAGCTTTCAAATTATTGCCCAATGTTTGTTTTTTTTGTAAGAAGAAAATTCGTTTTTAGTTATGTAAAAAAAAAAAAAAAAAAAAACAGTGTCCAGAAAACATCTAAACATCTTTTTTTTAAAAATGTAATCTTTAATTTAAATATTCATATCCTTCTAGAGCAAAGGTTAATTCTTAGTAGCCTCGGTTTTCAGGGCGTCATCCCGTTTTCTTGGCTTCAGCTCAAATGACTAAACAGATCGTGAGAAACATGACACCTTTTATGAAATTGGACATAAAAAAAATATGTATTGTCTCTGTCTGTTCTGTTTTCCTTGAAGGTATGTTTTTATCAGTCAAAAAGCATATCAGGAAAGTGAAACCCATCCAGAGAGCTCTGTTTACACTACTATGAGGGGCAAAGCAGTGCATGGGGACGACGTCCTGGACAACGTGGAGTACGCTCATCCCCCTGAGGTGTGTCTCAGGATTTTGTCAAAAATGAGAATCAGTTTCTTGATAAGATGACTGCATTAAATACTTTTTCACCTTCCTTCATAGGGAGTTGATGTAATCAGTACAATACTAAGAAGGGAATTCACTTATGATCAGAAGCAAGGCACCTGCCCTGAGGTGAGAGGTCAATTCCTATAAAACAGACCCTAAAAAAACATGTAGGAAATTATTGCAGCTGCACTTGATCCTGATTTTGCTTTTTTCTCTTTAGCACTTTAGTGTTGATAATGCCAACTGCACAACAGATGCTGACTGTTTGCCAGGCTTACCAAACTTTGACAGCCATGGTAAAGGAATGGTTTCTCATATTATCCATCATCAGTTTAGATGTATCACTTTTGCTCAGTTATGCATTGTAATTTAAACACAGGCATACGGACTGGAAGATGTGTTCAGTACCACAACTACACTTTCAAAACCTGTGAAATCATGGCTTGGTGTCCTATTGAGGAGTATGCTGTAGTGCGGTAAGGGACTGGCATGTTTAATTACAAAGTTCATTGTGTTTTTGGTTGTATTCTGTCAATATAAGCACATGATGGAAAATTGAAGAAAATGCTTAATGGTTTTCAGGTTTTTCTATACATATAAATGTATCAAGTACTGATTCAAATGCAAACTAATTTTCTCTGTTATCTCAGATTTATTTCATTTACTTTAGTTATCCAACCCTCGAGAGGCATTTGAAAAATGTAGTGATTTTATTGCACCCTTATTTTTTATGTAGAACTATACTTGAGTATGATTTCTTGCTACTCACCTCAAGTTACCTCAATGAATGACGATCATAAGTGCATCTGTCTGTAAGCAAGTTTCAGTTCTCTAATATTATTATCTGTCTGCTGAGCCTATTCTGCCATTTGGAGGTCAGGTTAGGATAAACTAGAAACTGTTACAGCAAGTAACTTGCGATATTCTAATATGTATACATCACCAACCCTAAGTATTCGATTCAAATCCATCTTTCTCTACTTGACCTAAGATATTTTCAAGTACTGCTATTTTTCGTGGTGTGCAGCTTGTGGCTGCTCAACCCTAACTTGCTATCTCTTAAACATACAGTATCTAAGTGTAATTTACACTTGTAATAAATAAGAGGTTTGTTAGTTAGAGAACATTAGTGAACAAATGTCATCATGATGACTAATGGTCTCTGCAAAGATGGCAGGGATGAGGTAGTGGATATTTTTTAAAGCAGATTTATGGTAAGAAAGCAACATAGCCAACACCACACATCCTAACACTCTGAACTTCCTGTCCCTTCCTAAAACATGGCAGTGGCAGCATCAGGCTATGGGGATGATTCTCTTTAACAGGGAGGATAGAGCTAAACACAGGGCAAGAAAACCTGGCTTAAGACTGAGGCGTTGAAAGAATATCCCCATCCTAAACCCTTATGCTATTCGGGGACAATAATTAAAAAAACACGTATCTTCTGTTTTATGCACTAATTCTTGTTGGTGTGATATAAATCCTGCTTTGGCTGTTTTAACAAAATGGGATTACAAGTCTAAGACCTTTTCGGTGGCTCAATACCACATCTCATGTGATAAAGCAACATTTACATTTGTTAACCAGCAGGATGGAGAAGGATTTAATAAACATATTTTACCCCAGATACCTTTGATACAGCAAATAATAATGTTAAACAGACTAGATAAATGAAACACCTAAAGTAGTTTGGTTACAACTAACTTCCTAAGAATTTTAACTTACATGTTTTCTAGTTTGTGTAATATGAATATTTGTCTCGATATTGGTAAAGACTCATAACCTGACAACAGCCAGATGCATGTCTCGCTCCGCCCAGCTCCACTCACGTGAGCGGAGCTAGGCGGAGTGAGACATGCATCTGGCTGTTGTCAGGTTAAAAGACTCATGCTTAATTTTGAAAATGAAAATGAGACATGATTGCGGTCCTTTCTTATATGAAGCAACATACATATATATATCTATATATATATATCTATATATATATATATATCTATATATATATAGATATATATATATATATATAAATTATTTTTTTTTTCAACAGAGAACCACCTTTAGTGGAGGCTATTAATTTCACAGTTTTCATCAGGAACTCCATCCACTTTCCCAAATTTAAAGTGTTGAGGTAAGTATCTTCAAACATAACACTAAACCTAATGCTATGATTGGTTGTGTTACTGATATAAATCGTGAAAACAATCTTTTCTCACAGGGTCAATGTACAAAGTCCTCCAGGGATGAAAACAAAAAAGTACCTCAAGAGGTGTCATTATCATAAGGAGAAGGCACCTTACTGCCCAATCTTTCGCTTGGGTTACATTGCAAATGAAGCGAGGGAGAATTTCACTGAGCTCTGCAGTACTGTGAGTATGAGACACTGGAACAATAGATAGGGGCTGGACTTATTATGATTCACTTGAATTATTATTACCGTATTATCACTACATTTATCTAAAGCATATTTAATCATGAAAATTGTTATATAAGCTCATTTGCAATATTGGAAAAGACAAATATTTGACACATTAGATCCTGCAATGTGGATGAAGAACTCAACACAGTTTATTCAGACACTGGCAGATTAGAGAACAACATTTTTAATATCAAATATTTTTTATTGGGTTTTAAAATGTTTTTCAAAACAGAAAATGCAAACTAAAGCAGGCCTACAAAGGAATTTATTTTCAGACATTTTTGACAAACAACAATAAGCAACAATAGATGAATCAACCAAACTAAAGGAATCAACAAAAAATAAACAGATAAATATCCACAAAGAAAAAGCAGATGAAATCCAAGAGATTCACATCACATCAAGCATTAAAAAGCATATATAATTTACTTTTGGTAGTGGTTTCTGGAATGAAAGACTGAAACAAAAATAAAGACATTTGAGAGGGATTAGAAGCTTATTGCTTCTGCCAAAACACCCTTCTTCAAAATGTTTTCTTATAATTTATGTTACAAGGACATATAATATAATTTTAATGTATACTTGTGTGCCTGAAAATAAAATACTAATATCAAAAGGCATCCAAGTAGTATATTTTTGCTGAGATATTGTAAAATTCCTGAAAATTAGTTATTATACTAACATAGTTATAGTCAACTAGTCAAGGTTGGTTTACAGTTTAGGATATTTAGTTGCTGCAGTCCCAGCTATATTAATAAAGAAATGGCTGCCAGATCCTGTACTCATTCAGCTGGGGACACAAAAGACAGAGCTTCAGGCGAAAGTCTGGCTATTGTGCTTAATGACTTATGTAGCCTGGACATTACGTTTAATTGTAGTAGGCCATGCCAACTGTGAATAGATGAGGATTAGATTTTCAAATAGCTTTTTGCTCGGTATGATCAGTAAAATGTTCACCCAATACCATGGAATCCTCAAGTGGCTGAGTGAAGGAAATGGTTAATACCAAGCCTTTCTCAGATAAATCTAGGTCTAAACATTTATCAAGCCATGATTTTGGGAGCATGCTAAGCTGAAGAATAGTCCGATAACATTATGTAATAGGAAGTCTTTCAACAAATCATTTTTGGGATGTCAGAGTCAGTGTTAAGTTGTTCAAAGGTTAAGAATTTATTGTTTTGGAAAAAAGTCTTTAATGCATCTTACTCCCCTTCTATGCTACACTGAAAAAACAACTCATAAGATTTACTTATTATCTATGCCTCTATTTAAATGAAAAATAGAATGTGTAAATATAGCATTAATAGTAAAAGTGCATTATGTTGTACTGCATTAGAATTTGTTTAAAGAAAAATAAGGTTGGTATGACTTGTAAACAACAAATACACTGTATTTCATATACACCACATCCAACACAGATCTGGTAATATAGTCACTACTCAAATATGTGATAAAAATCTTACAAACTACACACTGAAACAGTGCAATTTCAACATTTAAACCAGTCGTCCAGACTAGTGGACTTTTAAGAATGCAATTACAACATTAATGAAACAAAATCAAGACAATTGAAAATTAACAGCTTAAACTATCTAACCATTCTCAATGAAGAATAAAATCTCTACTAGATATTTGAATAAAGGTATCTGTTATGTTTTTGCCAAATAACATATACCTTATTTGGCAAAAAATAAAAAGGATTGCCGGTAATGAAATGCAACCTTCCACTAAGAATAACTGTTATCCACTGCTAATTCTTGGAATCTGATGCCACATTTTCCTACCCTACTGTAAGACAACAAGGTCATGAATTCATTTAGGAAAGCAAATTCAAATTCGTTTCGGGGACAGTTTAAATCCATCCAACTACAGGCAGTACTGTTGCACCCTGCCAAAATGACTGTTGTCGGGACTACCTCTTGCTCTGTGTGATCCTGTACTGTTTGGAGTTGGAGCAAAATCAGTCCTGCTGTGAGCTACAGTGCACATGTGCCCTGCGTGCGTTTCAAAAAGCTACATTTTTAGAGTAAAGTTTATTTAGTACTTTTAGGTTTATGTACATACTGCTATTAAACATTTAAATATTATTAAAAAAATCTAAGTAAGTAATCTTTTAATAACCAAAGAAGTGACTGGAAGTATTGTAGAAAAGACTGACATCTGTAAAATGACCATTACGGTACATAACTCAGACTCCGATTGAGGGTTAGTTTACTTACAATAGGATCTGTTGCTAGTTGAATTTTACCCTTTCTCTTTATTTTTGCTAGATTTTCTATTATTTGTGTTTGTTTCTTTGTCAAAATCACCAAAAGGAGAGAACATCAAACAAAGTGAACTTGGAGTTCTTTGGTTGTACATTAACTGAGCCAAATAATTGACATCAATGCAGCCTTTTTTCATTCTCTTTGCTGTCAGGGAGGAGTGATTGGCGTTTTCATCAACTGGGATTGTAACCTAGATCTGGATCCCTCACACTGTAAACCTACTTACACATTCCGCCGTCTTGACCTCCGAAAGGATCTGGCTGACTCTGGTTACTATTACAGGTCTGCTAAAATTCAGCACCAACCAACCAGGTCCATTGGCATAGTTTGAACTTTGTCAAAAGCTGGTTTTCTTTATGTTTTCTTGTGCAGGTTTGCCAAATATTATGATAAGAACGGTGTGGAATCTCGGACCCTCATTAAGGCTTTTGGCATCCGCCTTGACATCATAGTTCATGGGCAGGTATACAAGACACTTCTTCAAAAATGTACCGTTTCACCTCAAGTTTATTGATCCTTTTGTAATTTCTGCCCAGGCTGGAAAATTTAGTGTCGTTCCAACCATCATCAGCACAGTTACAGCTCTCACCTCTGTTGGGATTGTAAGTACTTTCAAAAAATTAAAAGATTTATTGAAACATATTTGTAGCAAATACTTACATTAAATATATTTGTTAAAATGGACAGAAATTCATCACCTCTGCTGGTTTTCAATAAAACTGGATAATTTTGGGTCTTCTCAATTCTTGTTAGGTACATTTCAGACCAATAACTTATTTTTATATTCTGATAGATCCATCCCTTTTTTTTTCTTTTTGTTTTTTTTTTTTTGTTTTATTGAGTGAATTCATGCCAACCCAGTTAACTTTTATCTTAAGATGAAATGAAAAAGAGATAGTTGTTAAGCAGGAGTTAAATAGATGATTAGAAAAGTAGAAAAGTGTTTATATTCAGAACATTAGGCACTTACTGACGCAAATAGCTAAAACCCCCAAATGATTTAGATGGATGATTATTCCCTGTGTCTCCACAGATGAATGAAAGTGATCTAAAATGTATTGAGGTTGAAGTAAACAGGACATATTTACTTAGTTAAAGGGAAATCTAACATGTCTGATTGAAATGCAGAGCCAAGAGAATGGAGCAAAATTGGGGCCATAAAATTTGCTCAAAAACATTGTTAACAAATGAAAGAAAAAGTGATTCCAAACTGAGGGGTAATTTTAAATAGAAAAAATAAAAAATAAAAAAACTGAAATAAAAGATTTGAGGCTACTTTCATGATGCAAGTTTTTTTTCTTCTTCAGATTTTCATATATTTTGTAATTTTAGTTTCATATTTCTCCTCCCTCCCCATGGAGGCGAAGCTTAGGACCCTGAACAAATTATATCCAGGTGTTGATGAAATAGAAATATCTTAAAATCACGGAAGAATGCATCAGTCATTATTTCATAACCCATGTCATGCTCCCACTCTGAGGGGAAAGCAGTTTAAAACTCAGAAAAAAACTGAAAGAAAAGGAGCCTTGAAAAGTAGTTTTAAGCATTTTAAAAAAAAAAGTTTTAAGTCGTTTTTTATTTCAAAAATATGTGTTATTTCAATTATTTTGTTCAGTTTAAAAATCTGTACTCAGCTTAAAAAAAACAATGTTTTTAAACAATGTAGCAACATAAGAGTTTTGTTCAGGTTTAAAATCCTAAAAAGCTCTACCTAGAAGGTCCAGGGTTTTACCATAGGTCATTGCCAATGCATCAATAATATGACATGACTCGGGTTGAAAAAGTGGAAATAAAAACGGGGTAAGGAATGACACCAGGTGTTTAAGGCTCTGAAAATGTTGAAGTTTGAAATTCAACAAAAATGTCTTTACAATCTTGTTAAATCAAAAATATTTTTTTTATCAATCTACCAAAAAAAAAATCATAAATGCATTACAAAAATAAAAATATTCTGTGGATTGTTCTAATGAGGCATTCTGGTTAGAATTCTGCCTCTACAAGCTATTTACATGTTTTCATTTTTTTATTTTATTTATTTCTTTTTTTAACAGTGTCCTGTCTGGCGATGTGGCATTAAGAATAATTGTCTTGATGCCAAAATGAGCCCAACAGATTTTACTTTCACAAGTGGAGCAGTACGGCTATTGCCATACTGTTCCACTTGATTTATGCATATAAATAGCTTTATTATAATTATGCAGGGAGTTTTAACGATTATATGGACACTATAATGTAGATAGAACAGGAAAGGGAAAACAGAAGAAAAAAAAGGGAGAAAAGATGAAAGAATATATGTTTTCATTTTGTTGTTTCCCTGCAGTGCAGTATTATCTGTGACTGGATCATGCTTACATTTATTGACAAGGATGAGGTCTACAGTGAGAGGAAGTTTGATGAAATAAGCAAAGAGGTGAGCAATATTTATATCTACTGAACTGTTTCAAGTTTTTACAAAATAAGCTGCAAATAATTTGTAACATTTTAAAAAGTTTATTCTTAATACTTAGTGTGAATACATTTATTTTGTAAGAAATGTTTCTTTATTTACCTTCAATATACCAAGTTAAAAATCTGCAAAAACCTTAATGACAAACCTGTAACACGGTTCATTCAAACTTTAAAATTCGAACAAATTTCTTTCCTGTATAAATAAAAGGTGTCAGTAGAACCTGATTTTACCTTTACTGGTGTTTTTCACAGGTGGTCAAGGAACCCACGGACACCATCTTCACCGAGTTCAGCTTCATCAGCAGCTATGGCTCCAACCACTCAGACCTATCAGACGGCGTCCCGCTCTGAGGTGTCCCAGTGGCTTAGACTGCCTTCCTTCACCCTGATGATGGCAATAGCAGCATCCCGGTTTAATTTCTTAAGTGTCTGCAGCAGCTCAGTGATGGAGCCATAAAGCACTTCAGCAAAAGTATTTACACACTTCGAAAACTTTTCACATTTGTCACATTACAACCACAAACTTGCTTATTTCATAAATAGAACAGCTCAGACTTACTTGAAGTATATGAATATTACATTTCCTTTAAGACATCAGATTTTAAGCCTTGTCACAGATTCTGAATTGACTTTAGTTCTGGATTTATGCGGAGCCATTCCAGGAAGAAAAAAAAGGTTGTTAATAGTAACACTTCTGCAGTGAGGATTGTGTGGTCAGGGTGAGGTGTTGTGTTAGTTTCCCACCAAACGGCATATTTTGCATCTTATCCAGAACCTTTTGAACTCCTCTGACCAGAGCATGTTTTTGCATTTATTTTTGCTGTATCTACTACTGTACATGGCTTGTGGTAACCTGCGGTGTCCTGAATACTTTGTTAGATTGAACAGTCCTTCTTTACAATCTACAATGGAATTCTATTACACACAACTGGATTATATCTGCTTATTCTGTAAATTCTTTAGGGAATCGGATGTTTGGATTTCATTTAGGGGTACTATAAGTTATGGGGGCCAGAATTACACATACTTAACCAGTGGATCCCAAGCTTTACTTGTTGGAGCCCCCTTTAGTTCACAAGAAAGTTGCAATGAAATAGCTAAAAATTTCTTTAAAATCTATTAAAGCGTAATTATTTCACTTCTGTTTATTTTAATTTGTATGAAAGTTTAACATTGCTTTTTTGTTTGTTTAATGCATCATTTTCCTTTCACTTCACAGTTTAAATCCTTTTTAAACACCATCTAAATCCCTGATAATTACATTAGACTTTCTGGTTGTAATGTGACAAACTGTTAAAATGTTTAGAGGTGTATCAAAACTTTTGTATGGTCCTGCATTTGAGTGGGACGAACTAAGAGAGGAGGACCACCTCCTGATAGTCTGACTGATATATCACCACTGTGGTTCTCAATTAAACTGCTTCAACAGGTTTTCTTCACAGATCATCTTAATCCTTGTTGGACTTTGGTCTGTTCACCACCAGAATGAAACCTGCTTTCGCTAACCTTTAGAAAACAAGTATACTTGCATATAGTTTCCTCAGATAAAAAGAACATATTCAGAGTAGAAGAATGGGGTAGAAACAATTCATAAACCATTAAAACTCTTCTCATGTATCTCAAACATCAGTTTCATTAATTAATAAAGCACAATCCTTTTCAAAGATTTAAGCATACATGGCAAGCACTTCTGTTATTTACCATCTGATTTCTTTGTAGATGAAAATCCCTTATGTTGAAATAATCAAAACATGCTTATTTAGGTGGTTTCAGCCTTTTAACCTGAATAACAAACAGTTTTAACAGAGTTGAAGAATATGCAGGATAACTGGAGGATACAAAAGGAAGCTGTGAGGAGCCGCACAAGACAGCCGAGACCGGTAATCTAATTATGTCTACATTTCCCACAAAACGATTTCTCTAACTAGGTTGTGGAAACTGAATCCCTCTTAACTTCTTGAGAAGAAGAACAAATGTCAGTGGTGAAACATGACTCGAGAACCAAGGGCCTCTCAATCAATATATGCTGTGTGGGAGGTAACAATCGTAGTCGCATGTTGGTTTAGAGACTTTATAATGTGAATAACAACACTTACAAAGTTCATTTTAAGCCGAACTGAATGAAATTCACATATGTTGGAGCTAAAACTGAAAATCCATCATTACAGTTTATTTGAGCTCCCTCGTGCCAATGAAGGTGTCAGGATGAACCTCTGAGGAACCAATCTAATTTTGGCTCTGCTCATTGACTTGAATGTGATTATAGGAATGGGAGGCAGCCATCAGCAGGCAAAGTGACTCAGCTGTTAAATCTAAGTGTGTGGTTTAAAACCACCATGATCCACACTGATCGCAACATGTCTCTTTAGTGAATGATTGAGATTTAGATTTTCTAATCTTATTTACTGACAGAATTTGTTAATTCCCCCCAAATTGTTCCAATTTAATATGATCTTTTTATGTAGATACATGTTGTTTAACAGCTAGATCTCTTATTGTGCTCCTCTGATTTTAATGCCTGATTCAAGGTAAAGCATAATCCAGTTCAATTCTATTAAAGTCAGTGTATTTATATATAATGCCAATTTACAACACATGTTATCTGAAGGCACATTACAGTCAGATTGCAAACTTTTCTACCTGATGACAACCAGCTGATTGCATCCAGTCATTGAGTTGGTCACACTCCTCCTGGGTGAGAATGTGGCGGCGGTAATTATCCGCTTGCATTTTGTCATTGACCAAAAATGAATGCAGCAACAGTGAAGTAGACTTCCTAAAAAATGGAAATGTTTGAAGGTATAGTAGAGGATTTTGATTTTTTTTTTTTTTAAACCTGCCCTCTCCACTTAAAAAAGAAAAGTGCGAATGCACAACCCTGTACCTGCTCCCAAGAGCATTCGCCTATTAAATGGCTGTGAGAGTGTGCACGAGCCCATTCCTCCTTGTGCATGCTCTGTATAAAAGTTGCTGTCTGCATCGCTCATACAGGCTTACTTTCTAAAAGAAGATTTGCCATTTTTTCCTCTATGTCAGACTCACCACTGGTAAGTGAAAATGGGGACGAGCACATAGGACAGCCTTATGTAAACATGTCACCAGAATGATTGACAATTAGGAGGACCAATTATTTTGATGATCCACCCGGAAAAAGAACATCCTCCACTTTAAACTTTAAAAGAAAGGAAGTTTTTTATTTTTGGTATCACCCTGAATCCTTGGGGTAAAGCTATATGGAGAATGGGTATTTAATATTCCAGATTGATTAAATCAGAAGCATACCACACATAAAACAGTAAGGTTTGTGTATTATCATTTTCTTTTTACACAACTTTCTCCACATATGTGGCAACTGAAAAAAGAAATGCCAATAAATGTACATCTTTAAACAGCTAAACTCTCTATAAGATCCCTGATCTTTTCTTTTTTTTTTCTTTGCTGGAAGTCATTCAGAAACCCAAAGCTAGCAAAGTACCTTTTTGGGGGCCAAATCTTCATTTTCTGCTTCATCAAACCATAAATTATAATCCAATAAGTTTCCATCTGGGCTCTGAAGATAAATACCTTAAAACATTTAGATAACCAGTTTAAAGAGAATAACCTTGAATGAAATAGTTTAAAACTATTACAGTACAGAGAAAATATACATTGTGGATAAGTTTAAACTGTGATAACTAGGTTATAATTAGTGTTATAACCTAGTTATCACTAGTGTTATCAAGATACTGATACCAGTATTGGGCAGGGCCCCAATACTGCTCTAAAATGGTGGTATCAGTATCAGCGAGTACCAACAAATAGGGCACGGATACCATTTTGTGAGCCAAAAGTTTATTCAACTATTGCCACCCATTCCAGGTAGGCAATAAAAAGTTCTACTGATTCACTTTGTTTAAGTCTTTTTCCTGCTTCACAAAGGTAGGCAGCACATTGACAAAGCCATGATGGCAATTATTTTACATCCAAGTAGTATGCAGTTCTTCCTATATACATACACATTAATTTCAAACAGATGGTATCGGCCAATACTGCACAGCCAGGTATTATGGCCAAAAAATGGAATCGGCATGACACTAGTTATAATGCTAAAAGAAATGTATTAATGTTATGTATATATAAATGCAGCCACTCAAATCTCCAATAGCTCAGGGTAAAGGTACCACCTTCTTTTCAGACACTTCCTAGGGTAAAGTGCTTCCATTAACGTTTTACTTGTATAGTTTTAATGGAAATGAAGGGGGATGAAGACTGAGCCCCAGAAAACAAACCTGCTCAACAAACAACTTTTATGTCACCCAGAAAAGTATGTAATGTTTCAAATATTCTAACTTGTCAGTGTTAAACTACATATTTTGTTTAACAGAATTACATTCTGAGACACAAAAAAATAAGATCTGGATTTTGCTGTGCCAAATCTAAACACTGCTGTTCTAACTGCAATAACTTTAAGACATCTTGGAATTGTAATATTTATTGTAGATAGATAAAATGTGTCACGGCTGAGTGGAGGTTTTTGAGGACCCAAATGCAGATTTGAGGAGGCAGAGGTGAGCTTTAGAGATTTCATGAAGGCAACTGAGGCAGAGACCCAGAAATACTGAAAACCAAGAACTCAGAAGATTCCTGGGAGAAATAAACACAGGGAGCAAAGTAACAACAAAACAACAAGAAACCAGCAGAGGTGGTATATAAATGGGAAACAGGATGGGCTAATTAGCTGAATATGGAGCAGTTGTGATTAGAAGTAACACAAGGGGGCAACAGAGTAACTCAAGAACTAAACACTGCTAGAAAACAACTACCGGTATAAAGACACAGAATACAAAGAAACTAAAAAATAAAACTTAAACAGAGGGCTGAAAGCTGACAAAATATTCATTTTTTTCCTTGCAAGATTCAGCTCAGACCCCATTAACCACAAAGCAGACGAGGTTTGGAAAGATGATGGCTTTTTAATCTCAGATTTAAAGTTAAAGGCATAAAAGAAATTACAAAGTTTAAGGACTTCTGCTTTATTATTCAACATTTGACATTCATACAAATATAAAAATCTAAATGGAAAACAGACATACATTTAACCATATTTACAGTCCCACAGTTTCTCCACCTTGCAAGCCGATCACTGTCCATCAATAATAACAAAACCTGAGATGATAGCTGCTTAGCTGTGCGGGGTTTCAGCACTCAGTGTTTTCCAGATCCACAGTGGGAGGAATTTTCACTGCGTTGCTCATCAGTTCCTGTTCTGGCTGAACTGAGGGCTCATCACAAGCAGCCATTCAATGGTCTCCTCCAGGAATCTCATGTTGTAGTGGGAAGCTATGTTTCGAAAGACCGCGATCTGCTCGGAGAAGCTCTTTGAATGGAAAAAGAAAAATGTCAGCCGTCATAATTATACACTTTATGACTGATTTAAAAAATGTTTGTTTGAAGCAGAAACCTTGGCTGAAAAAGTCAGGTTGAAGTCTCCAGCACACGTGCAGTAAAGGGGCATGTTGGCTTCTTTCACCCCTTTGCATTTGGTGCACACCTAAAAATCCCACCAATGATGGGAGAAAGACGGATATGAGAAATGACTCAAACATGATGAAACGAAAAACAGTTTAAGCAGTTAAGGTTAAACAGGGTCCAATTACATTTCAAAATTCTTTCAGACTGAAACCTTTGAAGTTTTCAAATCTTTATTTGCCACTTTTAAAGGATAAACAGAAAGCTAACCACAAATTTATGAAAGAGGATTCTGAAAGGTTAAACTTGTACCACAACCAGAGGATTTTAGGCTTACAGACACATGAACACAGAATGAAAATTGATAAATTTCTCTTCCAACTGGTGTTTTTCTTTATCCTGAGCTGTAAATAGGTTTTTCAGAGTGAGTCTTTTGTTGTTTTACTTTGATTTTACCAATTTGTTGTACAGTCTCTATAATCAGGAAAGTGTCCAAAAACTCAGGATAAGCCAATTTATGGATTAGTTAGGAGAAAGATAAACAGGGTTGATGAAAAATTGATAAGTTTCAGTTTGTTTTCAAACTTTGTGCTAAAACTACATGTAAGGAAGAGGAAGGAACAATAAATTGACAAACAGAAGAATGGTAAGCTGAGCTAATGAATGAAAGTGAAGATGCTTGAACTGGGGTGAATGGATGGATGCAAACACTAATAGATGGAAAACAGACAAAAATATTGATACTTTTTTTTTTTCACCTGATGAGTTGGTGCTGCTTGATTTAACTTGTTTTACTCACCAGGTCTTGCAGAGTGTAGCTCATAAGTTTCTTCTGCAGAGCTTCCACCAGCGCCATCTCAATAGAGTCAGTTTCATATTGCATCTGGCAGTTTGAGCAGAACCACTGAGGCAAAACAGACCCATCCTAAAAACACAAGAAAGTGGAGCTAGAGCTCAGTCTCTCAGCTGCAGGTGTTTTTATGAGTCTGAGAATGTCAGGTTGGTGGTACCTGTGCCACAGATGGGTCTTTGCAGAGATCCAGGTCCCGACAGAAGTTGCAATGGTGACAGATGACTTCTGGCAGTATATAGGAGTTACAGGGATCACGAAACTGGGCTTGCTCAGAAAACTCTCCCACATCCACGAGTCGCAGGAGGTCTCTCTTTAGCTTGTTTACCTGATTCACGATGTTAGCATCTAGTGAAAGGACCTGAGGATGGAAAAGACAGGTAAGATTTATTTGAATAGTTGTCATTTTTATAATGACTTTCTATTTAACCATTCATTTAACCATTTGTTTTGATCGGTCAGGTGACCCAGGGTTTTAGAAAGGCACCCCTCAATTAAAATGAATCATTAATATAAAGTCAATAACTGGGTCATTTCATGTAATTCTAATTCTTCAGTAACTGAACAGAGCAAGGCTAATTCAGCTCTTCCTTTAGAGAAGATCTCGGCTTTTATACAGTTCTGGATATTTTGGATAAATGTGGTGCTCAGCAGCACACCTGACAGACGTATTTGACAAACTCAAGCGCTGGATTGTTGAGCAGCAGATGTGAACCGGGCAGGACGGGGAACATCTCCGAGGTCTGGGTTACGTTTCTGGTTCCCGTAACTTTTTTCTGGATCTTTTGGGTGATAGTGAAAATGTTTTGGGTCAGCTCACTGGCCACGTACTCCTGGGAGAAGGAGATCATTCCTGAAGGAAGGGAATTAATAAAAACGAATAAATTATATCCCTGAAAAACGAACCAGTTTAATACTGAATCTACCGCCTGAACTGCATCTTACCAGGAAGCGCACTCAAGTCTCCGGCTGCCTGCTGGGATGCCTGGCTGCCTCCACGTCTCTTGATAGGCGTTGCTCCAGGAGCGTTGCGTCTTAGCTCCTCTTTCATGCTGTGGTAGACTGCAGCTATGTAGGCTGGCATAAGAAGAGAGAGAAGATTACTGAAAAGTAAAACCTCAGGAAGAGACATGTTTATATGAGAAAGATGTTTGTTTACCTGATATAATCATGAGAAAGTATTTCTGACAGGAGGCTGTTTGGGGGAGATAATGCATGATATTCCAGTTGCTCTCTATCAGCTCTTCAACCTCATCAGTCTCTGCATCTCCATCATCTTCTTCCACAGCATCCTCATCTTCATCTTCACTGCCTTCATCTTCGTCTCCTTGTTTGTGTGTTTTCTGTTTGGCTCCTTCCTAAAAACGGCAAATCACCGTGAAACACTTTACAGATGGCCAATTCTAAAAATTTATGCTTAATATAGAGCAGCGCAGAGAGATCTGCTGATGGAACAGGAACACTTCAGCCTCATTGGTCCCGACTTGCAAACAAAAGCCAAAGATCCAACCTTTTTTGCCCATTAAAAAAAAAACCGTGCCTATGAGCCTAAAGGCATAAATGGAGACAACATTCTTTGTTGTGGATATAGAGAATGGAAGAGGTGTTTTAGAATGACGAAGCAAAAAAGAAGCCATTTTAAGGGACAGTTATTTCTCAGCTGACTGTTGATGTCACTCCTCTAGATCGCTAACTTTCAATTTGATGCTATGCCACTTTTACATTTTTAGCCTTTAACAGAGTTTTATTGAAACAAATAAAAGTGTCAAATTATTTCCTGCTTGTGAACTGATGTTAAATTTTAGATCATTGACATTGAAAGGGTTACAGCATCTTTTCCAATCTCAGTCTGCATGGATCCTTAGTGGACAACACAGACTAGTTATTAACAGTAGGGCTGCAACTAACGATTATTTTGCAAATCGATTAATCTGTCAATAATTTTTTCGATTAATCAGGTAGCCAAAGGTTCCTTAAAGAAGATTGTTTACAAAATCAACCCAGGTGAAACTAAAACTTTTCTACTTGAATTCTGGATTTTATTGTCAGACGAAAACGTTTTTTTTTTAATCTTATATGCAAATTGTTTAAGCATTTTTTTTTTTTTTACAACTTTGATATCATTACTGCTCTAATTGGGTTCCCATGTCAGCTTAAGACATATTTTAGTCTCTATTCTCTAGTTAACAATTAATCGGTCACTAAGCTGGTTGACAATTATTTCAATAATCGATTAATCACGATTAATCCGATTGTTTTAGCTCTAATTAGCAGTGCTATGTAGTCTAGTGTTTCTCTATAATATTCCATTTTCAAATTTTCCTTTTCAGCTGCAGGTTACAGCTTCAATTATAAGGAAACTAAGAGACGCTGTGCTTGGCTTGAGATCATGAAAACTTTGAAGAGTGGCTTCTAGGTTTTATGTTTATTAAATTTATTTTTTATTTAACCTTTTGATTGTTTTGCCATTTTAATGGTTTACAAAACTTTGCAGATTTTCCTGACCTCTGAAAAGGAAAGCAGAGTTAAAAGACCATAACTGCCACCCTTTAATCTTTTAAAATAAAGTCATTAACTGTTCCCTGGAAAGGTAAAGAGGACAGATTCATTAATATAATAAACCAATTACTTATACACTCTAACTTAATAAAGTTCTGTTCTACATGTTTTTGAAAATTTCTGACATTTTTCTCCAGCAGCTCAAAACTTTACAAAAATCAATGAAGATACATTTTCCAAAAATCTCAGATTTGTGCATCTCTGGTCAATATAATATGGGTCACCTAAATGGCGTGTTTTCCTTTTTTCCAGAACAAGTAGTTGTGGCTTCATCTTTATACATTTACAGTTAGAGAAGTCTGGCTAATCCTAGAGCTACACTCAAATTTAACATCACATGCGTGTCTCACCTCCCCGTACAAAATGCTGGAAGGCAGTTTGCCCTTCACACCACCGTAGTTGGCTGGGTCCATCCACAACAGGAACTCCCAGCATCGTGAAAAGGAAATGGACAGAGAGTGGAAGATTTCTTTCGTATGTATGCTAGAAGAGAAACAGAGCAGTGATGTTATCCAACCCATGATGGCAGATTGTTGCAGCTGGAAACATTTACATCAAGAGAATAAGATTCCAACCAATAAGTTTTTACATTTTATCCAGTTATTGAGAAAATCAGATCACAACTTACTGAATAGCTCCATATATCATCCATTATAGATCTCACTGAGATTAAAATAATCTCCTTTATAATATACAGAAATGGCAGCAGCACACAGACAATTTCAAATAACAAAACTACAGACATGAAAATATAAGATACAATTCTGGTAAATCTACAAAAATAACAATAAAAAACTACACTATTTAAAATTAGTTAAAACATCTACAAACAGAAAACTTGATCATAAAATAGTTCAAAGGTATGAGCAGAGAGCAACTGCTTCCACTTCTAGTCCTTCTGCCATTTATTCCAGTCAGATTTTAACCCATAATCAGAGCAAACCTTTGGTACATTTAGTAAAACAATTTTTTGTGAAAGCAGAGAGTGATTTCAGCTACAGAGAGGAGATGAGGGAGAAGTAAACCTAAAATGGCTTTGAAAATGAAAGAATCTGCATATGGATAAGGAAAATAATCCAGCATGATCCAGTGGTGAGCAAGGGCTCCTCTTCACTTCCATTACGTGCTACAAATGACTGCCCTCAAGTTCACCTAGGAGGAGTTCATTCTGCAAGCCAACCAGTTTACATACTAAGCTAAACTTGACAGAAATAGGTTAGTTAAACTGGGATGCATCTACTTGATTTGGAATCTGTGTGTAAGATTGGACTGAAGTAACTTTGTTGTGTCTTGGGATGACATGTTGTAAATCTCCCCAACCTGAACTGAATTCTCCTGTTTCGAGTTTCTATTTCAGGAGGAATTTTCATGCAATTTTCAAGCTCTTAATGGTCTTGCCCCGCCCTTCCCGTCTCGCTCCCTTAGATCAGTTGACCAGTTTTTACTGAGGGTGTCAAAGACAAAACGAAAGCTCAGAGGGGACTGTCCTTTTTCTGTTGCAGCCCCTAAGCTGTGGAATGACCTTCCGTCGGCCATTAGGCAGGACTCTTCACTTTATGATTTTAAATCTCTTCTTAAAACCCATTTATTTTCCTTAGCTTCCCTTGGCTTTGACAATCTAAGATAGTGACTTTGTCTCACTGCGTTTCCTTTATTATTGCTTTTCATTTTATTACTACTTTTATCCAACACTTTATTCATTGTTTTTATGATTGATCATTTGTATTTTATGATTGTGTATAGCACTTTGGTCCTTTTGGGCATTGAAACTGCTTTATAAATAAATTCGGTACAGAAAGAACATAGATCACATTTCAAAGAATAGAAATGTGATCTATGGGGTATGAATGACTGACCTGTTGGTGATGTATTCCACATAGGCAACAGCGTCGTCAATCCTTCGTTTTTTTGTGCACAAGATGATCCTGTTAAAGTTCCCATACACCACGGTTGACCCGAGACGTTTGAACTCAGCAACTAGCCTGTCAGCAAAAAGACAACGATAATGATTAAAACAGAATGTAGCCAAAGAAATAAACCAGCACAGCTGATATAGGATGCTGCTGTGCAGAGAGAGAGAGATAACAGATAGATAGATGCTGGAGCTCTGGAAAATAAGAACATATTTGCTTTGAGTACTTTAATCTTTAAACAAAAGAGCAAACAGAGCCTCTGGATTATAAGTAACTTTACAAATCTGTTTGGATTTTGCTGCTCATAAAGAAATAAAGGTAATGTTCCCATTCCATGTCTTGTTTTCTTATATGCTGCCATTTTTAGCGACTCATCCTAATGCATGGACATCTCTATGGCAGCAAGAAATTATTTTTTAATGTGACCAAATGAATGCGTTATCAGGTAGTAAAACTGCTACGCCACTTACTGCAGAAACACCTTCTTCATCATGTTGTGCAGGGTGCGATGCAGCGCCGGGTCATAGAGCAGAGAACTCGGAGAGCGCAGCCAGCGGTAGAAATGCATCACCTGGTTGTCTGCATAAACGTTGTGGTACTGTGTGATCTCCCTCACCCATCCCACCACCATGCTTTTTAAGATCCTGCATGGTGAGGATGGAAAACCACAGTGAGAGAAAAGAATCTGTGAGCAGGTTTGCTGCAACACGACAGATGTTAACGCACCTGAAGGTGTTGGAGCACAGCGCCGTCTCGTCGTAGCTAGCCAAAGCGCTGGCACCCTGGTTTCCTGACATCATGTCCTCCAACGAGGCCTGCTGGATCACATCAAAACTGACGCCCAGACTGGCTCCACCCTCCATGTCGTTGACATGTTGCGACTGGAGGATTGTGTTTACTGCCAGACTCTGCAGGTCCAACTCCACACAAGCTGGTGAAGAGAAACAAAACCCATCAATGAAAAGTAAAAGGCATGTAAAAAAGCTCCATCCTGTGAAAGCATGCTTGTTTATTTACCTGTGGAGTAACATCCCTGAGAGTTTATCTCCACAGAACCCCTCTCGTCGTTTTCCATGACCAAGCGACTGTCATCAGCCTCCTTTCCTCCAAGGTCTGGTCTTGAGGTGGGAGAAAGCCACAGCAGGTGGTTGTGTTTCCGTAAATGTCTCGCTAGGAACAAATCTGAGCCAAAGATGGACACATCCTGAGGCAGGTTCCCCACAGGAAGGTGGTAATATCTAAAACCAGAAGCCGTTAGTGACATGAAGCCCGCAGGAGTAATGAACAGTGAAAAGAGGGAGCGCTATTCATACCTGGCCATGTCGAAAGCCTGCGACAGGCAGCTGTCCAGGTTGAGGTAATGACGGATCATGCGGCGGGCACCGAGGCGTTGCCAGTCCAGCACATTGTAGCTGATCTCGTCCACCACATGTACTGGAACGACTGGGAACTCCTGAAGCACAGGCATCCCAGCTGCCAGTCGCCGCAGCTCCCAGTTAGACTGCACAGCGATGAGAGTAGGCCCTCGCCGCTCATCCTGGAAAAGCCAAACAAAGACAGAAGCTTTATGTCTCTGACATAAACACAGTCTTACTTTAGGCTAAACCTTTCAGTTACTGACTGAAGCAACATTTTCATGTCAAATTAACGCCATGCGGTCCATCTATAAAACTTCAGTGCAGCAGGTTATAAATGCAGATGCTCTCCCTTTTATCCTTAGGGTCCATCTTACTCAAACATTTTTGCACTTTTAAACAGTAAAGCAATTGAGAATTGTAAAGTAAAACAATGCAAACTGAAAAGGTTTAATTAACAATTTAAATCAATTCAAAACTACTTTATTAATCCCAGAGGGATATTAATTATATTATAGGGGCTTCCTGCACAGGTTGTTGTTGATGGCCGTAGCCAGGAAGGATCTGTAGCCTCAAGTGGAGTCCTGTAGTTTTACAGAGGAGGCCTCTGATGGAAGACGCCCTGTTGACAGTCTGATAACGACGAAGATTTATGAAGAATTTTAATTATTCAATTCTATTTTACGTTTTTTTATCCATAAAATACATTTTCTATTTAGTTTCCCTTCAGGATCAATAAAGTATTTTTGAATTGAATTAAATAAAGTTGTGAATCTTTTCATGGAATCTGTGTTTTTTTGTTTGTTTTTTTTTTATAATTTCTTTGAAAAAATATTTTTGATTTGAAAATATTCAAATGATTCTCAAAACATGTAAATACAGAAAAATATTTTATTTCACAATTACAAGAAGCAAAAATATGTTTGAAACAAGAGGAAGTCAAAGTAAAGCCTTAAGTCTTCAGGATATCTAGTTTTCTCGTTGCCACATAAACGAATCTAATCTATGATTCCTCATCTCTGGTATGAGCTTTTTTAGATCTTGAGTATGAAAAAAAAATGCCACTAATATTTCCACCTTGGCTAAACTTAGGATGACTTTTTAAACATTCTGAACCTTAAATATTTTTATCTTTGATGTGGCTAAAATGTCTTTATTGAGCCCATTTAAACTTTTAAACTTGTTTTAATTTTCCCTTTTTTAAGTGCACTTTGAGATTTGAAGTCAAATGTAAAGTGCGTTATAAAATAAATTCATTATTTAATAAAAGGACATCTTTTACCTTGTAGTTCAGCAGGATGCGCTGAAGAGCGCGAGAGATGGCCTTGATGTCATTTTCAGCTCGAACCTCGAAGGCGTGTTTTTCTGGAGGCAGAAGCTCCTCTGTTGTCTTCTCCAAGAGAGCAACCCGCTCAGCTGTGTAGAGATTACTCAGGTTGGGCATTTGGTTGCTTCTCACCTGAAATTACATAATTGCACAAAATATTGAGAGACTTTATAAAATGCAACTAGAAGGCAGTGAAAGAATATCAATGGGGGCTGCTAGTGTAGCGTAACAGATATGCTCATGCTTCAGATCGCAAGCACCATGTTCCCATGCTGTATTTATAAAGATATATAAACGAGAAGAATTCCTGTTTTTCTTACCGTGTCCAGGACGAAGATGCTTGCTTTGCGCTGAGAGGGGATAAACAGGCCGAACAGAGCCTTCTGACCTTGGCTGTGATGGTATAAATATATGTGGCGAACACTCCCTGAGAACAAGGGGCACATGGCAAGGACAAAGCGGGCAAAAATTTAAAGGAGAATTTCACCATCAGCTCTATAAATCAGCTGACTTAAGATGAATTATAAAGTATTGAAACAAATGGTTTAAAGTGGTTCTGTCCAAACCATTTCCTGCAGGTTTTAGACGCATGGCTCTAAGAAAAATACATCTGAATGATAAACGGTCTACTCAACACCTCTACTCTGCTACAAACTCCAGAATCAGCTGTGGAAACATCTAAAACCCACACAGCTGGAGTTGGAGAAATCTTTACCAAACTCCATTTCAAGATGATGGCATTTTTAGGAGAACCTACCAGGTTCCAGGTAGCTGAACTGGGCCAGAGACCTCATCTCCAGATGTGCCAGGTCGAAGGAGTCGGTCTCCCTGCCGGCCAGATCCCTGACCACATGTTTGTTCACCATGCAAACACATCCCAGCTGCACCAATGCACGGAACAGCAGGGGGACCTATCAAAGATGAGCAGCGGAAGCTTGAGTTGCGCTCTGAATTCATAGCGTTTTTTAGTGTAGCGAAGGAAGTAGACTTAGAATACATAGCTAAATAAATGACAAACCTGTGTTTCATAGACACCTTCAATGTCTGGAGCAGAGAGGTCAGCATTGATCTCATTGATGTGCTTCTGATACATGTCTTCTGGCACAGAGTACTCATAGAGGTAGTACACAATGTTGGAGCGAGGCAGCATGCGGTTCACCTACAGATGTGGACATTTTTCTGATACTGTTTTTTTTTAGCATCCATGTTAGCCTTAAAACATGCCCTGAATGTTTACCTTCCTGTAAGCGACTCCTCCGTCGTCCTGTTTTGGTACCTTCTGGTTGACGTAGAAAACGCGCGGGATGTTTAGTTTCATGCAGTGAAGGTCGTTTCCAATCACAGCCCACAGCTTATACAGACCAGGGTGGTTGGTCTCTGCAATCTGAGACACATGACAGACACGTCACTTCACAGGCCAAAATTTTTACTATGAACTTTCTAAGGTAATGATTTTATAAAGGATTGGTAAAACTAAAAATTGCATCAAGGAACATGCTTTTACCCATTTACCTGAGATTTATAAAAAAAAAAATTAAATTAAAATAAAAAAGGTTTGAATGCCAGAGTTTCACACTGAACTCAAGTCTGGACTTTGACTAGGCCGGTCTGGAACATGAATTTGCTTTGACCTAATCTAATTTTCACCTTTGCAGCTGAAGAAAAAACAATAACCCCACAGCATCATGCAGCCACCAGCGTGCTTCACACTGAATACTTGTCTAGAGTATTATGCAATGTTTGATTCCAAAACTACTGTCAGCTTTCATGCAGGCCTAAAGTTCAACTCTGGTCTCATGTGAGCAGAGAAACTTCACCCACATCTTTGCTTTGACCTTTACAAGGTTTGTGTAAAAGGAGAGACATTGTCGTTTTTATGCTTCCTAACAATAGGTCTCCTTTCTCTTCTTTATATAAAAATATTTCTGGGGTATTGCACAATATTGCCATATTTTCCTATTTCTTCAGTATCATGGAGGTGCAACAGAAAACGGAGATTCATCTTTTGAACATAAAAAAATTCCCCTGCACCAGTGTAAAAATAGACCGTTCATCACCTGAACAATCTGCCATGGCATGTCCAGGATGCTGCGTGCTGTTCGGCGCAGAAAGCTTCCCAGTCCGGTGGTGGGCCCACCTCTAATGACTCCCCCCACAGGTTGGGATTCTCCATCCAGCAGCTTCCTTCTCTTCTTCTTCTCCTTTCTCTGCCTCAGCTGCAGCTCCCATTTTTTCTTGTGATAACGCAGCCACACAAGTCGCTCCTCCTTTAAAAGCAAAAGGTTGATAAAATTGAACAAAAACACGAAAAATAAAAACGAGTCAAGATAAACCTGTGTCGTTTAAAATGAACAAGAAATCCATTCACAGTATTTAAATGGCTGCTCCCCTACCCGTGTTTTCCCCATAGGGGGTGGAGGTCCCAGGATTTCTCTCCAGGACTGTGTGAGCTCCACGTCCTGCGACTCCACCTGGCTGTCCTCTCCTTGAGAAACCCGCTTCCTCTTGGTGCTGATGAGGATGGCTGGCTGCAGGGGTTTAGGTGGCATCCCAAAGTCCTCCATGTCTACAGTTTGCCCAGCTTCAAGAGGCTGGTGGGCAATCTATGAGAGAAAAGTGTACATATTTTGATATTTCACAAGATAGCATTTGTTAGCATTTAAAGGTCTTCAAAGGCATGGTGCTGAAGCTACCTGTCTCTTGCCCTCACTGGTGAACAGTTCGCTGATTTTCTTTTGCTTGTATATATCGTTTTTCTCCAGCAGCTTCTTGTGAAGCCAGTCGGGATGCCTCACTCTTGGGACTGGGTTCTTCACCTTGAGTCAAACAGAAGTGATAAAATAGATCTTTAAATCAAACTGGGTTACATCCAAAAATCTGTTCATTTTTCATTCCAAAAAAGTAAAAAAAAAAAAATTAATAAAAAAAAAAACCCAATCCACTGGACGTTGTTTCCAAGTTTGAAGACGTTTTGCTTCCCATCCAGGAAGGTTTTTCGATTCAAAATGTCAGAATTAGTGCTAATTCAAACATAAAAATTCTGACTTTTGAATTGAAAATCTTTAATGGATGGGAAGCAAAACGTCTTCAAACTTGGAAACAAAGTCCAGTGGATTGTTTTTTTTTTTACTGTTTTAGATTGACTATGACCTGGATGACTGAGAATCTTCACCATCAACTGTTCATTTTAGAAGATGACTTACCTGCTGCAGAGCTGCAGGGATAGTGATGATTTTTTGGATTGCACTACCCAACCTCTCAATGTAATAACTCCAATCCAGGATCTGGAAACAAGCACATAAAATGAAAAACAATGATAAAAAACAAAACAAAAAAACAAACAGAAAAAAAAAAACTAGGTTGCTTTTTAGGCTTTGGGAAAAGAATCATATTGGGGCTCACAGAGCGAATGTCCAAGTCATGCAGGCTGGGCATCTTTAACCACTTCCGAAGGAAATGTTTCTTCACACTGGGCTCTGCCTGGAAGATGGCCAGAGGAATAGCCCTGAGGGAGGAAATGCATAGATGGTGTCCAATAGGGTCAAACTGATCTTTTACTTACAGAAATGGAGTAAAAAGACTTTCTTCCTAAGGAAGCATTTAGAAAAAAAAAAAAAAAAAAAACACACACACACACACACACACAGCTATCATTTGTGTTCGGGGAGAAAATGTATTTTGACAGAGAGAAAAAAATTCAGCACCAAACAAGTGTTTGCTTTTATGATGATGATTTTGTCTGCTTTATAATTAGATTAAAATGCAAGTTTCTTAAAGGTCTGTAATAAAACCCTCATAGTTTCTAGAGGAAGTAAGTAAACAAACAGCTTAATGAGAGCCAAGGAACCCTAGGTAATGCAGGACAGAAACCTTCTACAGCCTTCAAAAATGAGCTGAGCTTACAGGGAAAGTGGTATTGACTCAAAACAGCAATTTGTTTAGCTCACTCTTCTGCTATGTAATTCTTTAAACTGATCTACCGAAAAATTTCCATGAGATTCTGGGATTTACCATTTAAACTCAACAGTTAAAAGGTTATTGATATTTTGCATGCATCTTTTCTTATAGACATGACTTCCACTCCATTTTTTTCTGATCACGAACCACTATATCAAGATTAATTCAGTATAAAGAACCTAAATGTTAAAGGAGGTACAGAGTCATTTCCTTGTGCTTTATCAAGTTCCTGCACTGCTGCTGTGTTCTCGGCCCACCTTTCTGTGACAGGGGAACCCTCTGGTTTTCTGGAGATGACGTAACGACAGCTCAGACCTGCGTCTTTCACCATCTGGTCCCCTAGGAACTCGGCCAACCTCTTTGCCGTGCTGATGGACGTGGACTTCTGCTCGCCGTAGTCCTCCAGCTTCCTGGACATGGAGCGGTTCTCTGAGATCAGCTCAAACAGCTCAGCATCTGGCATGTTGGCGGCCTGGGGGAAGAAAAACAGTCAAGTCAGCTTGATGTTTGGTGACACAATTTGTACCATGGTCAAAAGCCACGACAGATTCTAGATGTCCACCTTGCTATAGAGCACGTCCAGCCAGTAGTCGGCCACTTTGGCCACTGAAGCGTAGACCTCCTCCAGAGTGGTGCCTTTGAGAAAAGCCTCAAAGACAGAGGACTGGAAAATCTTAATGAGCTGGAGCTCACCTCTCCTCTTCACCTCAAAACCTTTGAGCTCAGCCAAGGAGGCGTCCTCATTAAACACAGCATACCTAAACAAGAGGCAGAGGATCCTTCATCAACACGTTACATTCCAGAGATCTAAATAACCCAAAGATCAGTTTCTGCCTACCTCTTCTTCAGCTTCTTCCCTTCCTCTTTGGAGGCAGGCAGAATCATTGCCAGATAAGGTCCGTCCACCTCAAAGAAGATGCTGTTCTCTGCCCGAACGTTGTAAGTTAGTGACGTCGGGTCCACCAGCTCGTGGTACTGGTCATTGGTGAATCCCTCTTTCACCAGGATGTTGAGCATGGCCCCCGGGTAAGAGATCGTCACTTTGGGCTTTTTCTCATTGCTGGTTTTTACCACAAAGTTCTCAGGGAAGGTGTTGGGGAGGACACACCAGATCCCGTCAGTGTCCAACTCCAGGGGTCTCCTGGGTTTCACATAAAAAGGGAGACAGTAAATAGACGAGGATTAGGTTTTTTTGACAGGTGAATTCTGGCAAACAAATTTTTTTATCAACATAAGTTCAATAAACATTTCTACAGACCAGAAGCTTCATGCAAACAGCATCCGGAACATTTTTTTAACTTTCCAGAGTTCTCTGCAATTTACTTTTAAAATACAAAGCAATAAATGACTAAGTTAAGCAGATAATTCCACAATAGGCTGAGTTTAAATATGAGACCTGGTAATACAACTATGGACCTACCAGAGCCTCAGTATCAACAAACTCACATATGTGATCCAGACATGCATATGGTGATTAAAATAAGCACACAACAGTTACACATCCACAAGACAAGATTCACAATATTTGAGATGCATACACAACTATATTGCGGGTTTACAAACCAACAGTGGTCTTTGAACTTTACAGTGTTGTGTGTCTCAGACTCCTCTGACGTGATTTGATGCACAAAGATACAAGAAGGGAAATTAAAAGAAAATAACAGAAGGAACGAATACAAGTGGACAACAGGAAATAAGAGTTGAAGAGGATAGGGAAGAGGAAATTACCAGAAAGGTGGAGGAAAAAAAGCATGCTGAGCCATGGAAGCACAGAGACTAAGGCTACGTTCACACTGCAAGCCTTGATGCCCAATTCAGATTTTCTGTGAAATCAGATTGTTTTGCAAAGTCGTTCACATTTCCAAATATATACGACTTGATGTGATGTCATTTACGGTATGAACTAGACGTACAACTTAGAGACATGGAGGACGTGATGACGTCACAAACAGCAAGCTTACTCTGTTCTTACAGAAGTAAACATGGATGGTAGCGTCAGAGCACATCTTGCAATTTTTGACTTCTTGTCCAACCTCAGCAAGCTCCCTAAAAGCGCACCCTTTTCAAGAACATTGAAAATGAAGGCTGCTCTCTGCATTATCATCCGCCATGGTTGCAGTTTTTCCTCTAACTCAGTTCAGATTTAGGATCACAAAGCCAAATGGCTTGTGTTGCATTTAAAAAGAAAAATGGGATCTGTGTTGTTCAGACTCTCATGAGAAGACCTGATACAGGTTGCATATTGGCAAATAAATGAAAGAATAATTGGATTTGGGTCCCTTGAGGCTGCTCAGTTCTTTGTAACAGACTGCGCATGTGTGTGGGTAGCAGGAGTTGCAGGCGGGAAGGAGTTTGGCTGCTGAAGGGTTGGTCTTGTTCATGGCGACCATTAAACTAGAGATTCTATCCTCTCCTGTCAGATTATTGAGTTAACAGAGGCTGTAGCATGAATGCAGCCATGAAGGAAAAGAAGGTAGTGAACAACTAAAGGTCTATCTCCCAGATAGATATCTCTCCACACCCAAAAACAAACATGGAGAAGCAGCTTTTAGTTCTCATGCTCAACTAATTTTGGTAAAAAACTCCCAAAAAAACATAAGATCTCTAAAACCCTCAGTTGCTTTAACTCCAGATTATAAACTTATGTGGCCTTTATCTGTGCTATAAAAACATCATCAGTTAATTTGAAGTTTTTATAAAATATTTTCTTTTTTTTTTATACAATTATCTTATTTTAAATATTCACTTTTACTCTCTTAATTTATTTGTTTTACCTCTATGCCTCTGTAATGTATTTTGTCATTTACAACTCTTTGAATTGTCCCATCATGAAATGTGCTTAATGAATAAACAAGCCTCGCCCTCCAACCCAACTTCCCTGAATTTAGCATCCATCAAACTGTAGGTTTGGTCTCTTTTTGACATGTTGTAAAAATCTCTCACCCTATTTGTTCAATGAGCTCTCTGGCCTGAGTTATGATGTTCGCTCCAGTGAAGCAGACGATGCCAGCCATCTCCATGGAGTACCAGCGCGCTCTGGGACAGAGAGAGAGAGCATCAGTCCTCATCCATCCAACAGCCGGACCTCACAACTGTAGAAGCTGGGATTTCCCCGCTCGCCTACCCTTTTCTCATGACATAGCCATAGAAGGAGTTAAGGATGCATTTATGAGCCAGCTGAAGAGACTCATACAGGATCTCCATGTTTTTACAGCGTTTCACCTCAGCAGCATCTCCATTGTCCTGAGCAGCCGACAGCTTCTTCTTCCACACCTTCAATGAAAAAATAAAATGGATAGGTCAGTAAATGCTGATGATTAACAAAGAATTTTTCTTAAGCTCCCACAACATACTTTGTGGAGTCCTTTGAATTCATAACGGCGATCCCTGAATGCTCTGACTGTGTCGACGTAGAAGGAGTTTTCTCTCTGGCAGATGGTGGTGACTCGCTCCTCCAATCGCGTCACATGAACCTTCTTGTAGGCCCTCTTACAATAATCTGATGCAAAAGCAGGTCCATAGAATTACACGATTCATGCCACTGCAATCCAAAGCTTACAGTGTTGCTTACCTGCGAGGCGTTTCTTCTCGTGTTTGGCCTGCTCCTCCCTGTTCAGAGCGTGGAAGGCCCGAGGAGGACCATTAGGGAACAGAGGGGGGAACTTCTCCGACTCTAGCTGCTGCTGGATGCGGTGGAACTCACTGCGGCTTGCAGGCACTGAGGACATAGGCAGGGTTTTAAGTTAATTAGCTTTTTTTTTTTTATTTTACGCTCCAGAGGTCTTGAAGCTTTTAAAGTACTCCTACTTATTTTATTTTATATCCGGAGACTTTAAGTCCTAATAGATGTTCTTTAACCGTTGAAAGATGTTGAGTATGCTGGTTACACATTCTCTAGACAATGACTCAAAACACAGGCAGTAATAATGAATTGGTATAGATCAGAAACCTATACAATCCAAAGAGCCATTTTTTCAGTCATTTCAGAAAAAAAAAAAAACTGTTAAAAAAAATAAATCAACATTAATGATGGCATTTATAAAAACAGAACCAATTTCTATTTTACAAATAACACTAACTTGTTCAAAAAAAAAAAAAAGGATGCTTTTATTTGCTTCTGTAAGATGTCATTTTAAGACAGTTAAATAAAATAACTATTTTTTTAACCTCATGACAAAAAGGATCTAAAAAATATATTTCAGGTACTTTTAGTGCCTTTCTTTATGGAAATTCAATGTCACTTTTTCATCAGAAAAAAATGCAGAAGCCTGCATTTTTAAAAAAATATTTAGACTATTGGTTAGGTCTTTATAAATTTTAGCCAGTTATCAACAGAGCCAGTCCAATGCATAAACAAACTAGGCAACTGCTTAGGGCCCCAGGCCAACAATGGGTCCCCCATGAAAAATCTATTATTTGGGATCAGTTTTTTAGATATATGATGATTTCTTTATATATTAACAAAAACTCATGATGGAATTATCAATTCTTCACATCAAAACATCTTTATCATAAAGAAATCATTATTCAGACCTGGAAAAAAAACAACAACGAAAAAATATTGGTCTTGGGACCAGACTGTCAAACAGATTAGGAGGGATTGGTGTAAACTTCTCCGAAACAAAGATACACTTTGATATTTTTTGTTAAATAAAATTTATTTAATCTAAAAAAAAAAAAAAATGTTTAACTCATTGGAACATGAGTCCGGAATAAAGTTTTATCTATCTGTTATTTTAAAAGATATATTTTTTGCACTACAAGTTATTTTTGCACAGAGCTTTTGTAGTTGACATTATTAGCAGAATTAGAGGGTCCCAAGATCACATTTTGCTCAGGGCCCCATGGAGGCTTGGGCCAGCCCTGGTTATTAAGAGCCATTGTGGAAGAAAAAGCACTATTGTGGTTCAGGGGCCATAGGATGCAGACCTTTTGGTATAGGCCGTAGAGGAATTAGGGTTTTAGAACAGCCTAGTAAAAGTCCAGAGCTAAATCCATACAAGAATCAGTGGAAAGACATTGATGTTCACAATGAAATCTATTGTTTTTTCTGTTTATGTACAAAATATTGCAGAGTTTCAGTTGTAACTGAAGTTTGAATTAAATGAAGGCTAAACAGAAGTGCAGATTAATCATCCGTATTTCACCACTTTTCTTTTAGTTCATTAACAAAATTAAAATAATAAAGTAAGATTTAAATTTTGTGGTAATTACTAGGGCTGCAACTATTATTTTGCAAATCGATTAATCTGTCCATTATTTTTGATTAATATCTAGACAGTAAAAGGATCCTTAAAGAAGATATTTTACTAAATTAAACCAGATGAAAATAACTTTTCCACTTGAGGAGTTCTGGATAGATCATAGAAGAAAGTTTTTTTTTATCTTAAATGCAAAACGTTAACAAATTTTATTTTTTATCTTTGTTAAAATTTCTGCTCAATATGGGTTCCTCTGTCAGGTAAAGGCATGTTTTAGCCCCTATACAATTAATCTATTACTAAATTAGTTGGCGATTATTGAAATATTCGATTAATCACAATTTATCCGATTAATTGTTTCAGCCCTAGCTGTAATGTGACCAGAGGCGGCCGACTCACTGATTTCTCCTCTCCACTGCCACGCCATCCTCCTCTGGCAGGTGGCCCCGGGTTTGTTAAAGTCACAGGCAGCACATGTGGCCTCATCGACCATAGCTGACGGCTAGAACAGCAAGGACACGACACCTCATTGTTACTGTGGCATTTAAAATCAAGCCTTAATTCATTGCTTGATGTTAAATGCTAACCTGCAGACGGTTTGTCAGAATGATGTTGGGGTACATCGCCCCGACATCAAGATGGTAGATGAGGGGGCATTCGATCCTGTTTGGAACGTCCTTCAAGGAAGTCAGCTTCTTTTTGATTTCATCGCATACCTAAAAACCCAACATGATTAATAGTTTTAAGATGTAAGCCATGATTAACAATATGTAAGTAAAAGAAAAGTCCACGCACCTCGTTAAAATTGGTAACCTGCTCCAGAGGAATCTTCTCCTCCTCTTCGATGGCGTGACGCATCGTCCTCTCCACTCTTTGAAGCAGGAAGTCGAACGCGGCTGGGTTCTGTGGACAAATCACAGCAGACCGTCACATCTAAAGATGAAGAATTTGCAGAGGGAGATAAAGAATCCTTTCCTGTACCATTTTAAAACGACAGGGGATGTCACTGCGGAAAACTCCGGACTCCAGCGCCTCCACATGGCCGCCCACATAAGTCTCTGAATCCAGGACGTGACCATCGTCTGTCAGCTTGTTAAAGATCTGCTCCTGCTTGTTGGGGAACACGATGTTGGCGTGGAAGGCCTGCACCATGAGCAAGGCTTCACACAGGGTACCAGAACCTTTACGCAGCACCTGTTCAGACGGGGCCACGGCGTAAGAGACGAATATCCACAAAGCATATAAAAGCTGCTGCGATTAATGTGGATTTTCACAGCAAGAACGTGGAGACGAACCTCATCGGGCTCCATGGGGATGATGGTACACAGGGCGAAGATGAAGGGGTGAACATATTTCATGTAAAGGTAATATGTGGCCACGGCATCTGACACAGAGTAGGTTGCTAAGGTCTGATGTAAACAGATGGCAAAACATTAAATCAGAGATAAAAACTGACTTTTTGAATTAAAGTCCAAGTTTAACACTCTTTCTGTACCTGCGGCTCTTCAGTCGCCATACGGCACATCTCCTCTGGGTCCAGCTCCACTGGGTCGTAGCCTAGTTTAGCCTTGGCTGCTGCCTTCAGATTGTGACTCCCTACAGGCAGGTAGCTGTCCCTCTTTACCCACCTGATGCATAGAAGAGGCAGAACAGGAAGGTGATGAAACCGTCTAACAATCTTATGACCTGATCAGGTCAGGAGTGTTCCCACCTGAGGCAGTCCATGTGGATGGCTTGAGTGGATTTATACTCTCCCTGGCTATCCTTCTGAAAACCAATTTCCCGGTGCATGCTCAGTCCATGAAGTGCTGCACGCGTCTCAACAAAAGGCCTGTAACAATGAAACACAGTTAAAAACCAACATTTTATATCAAGATTGTACAGATTTTCCAACCAACTACAGACTATGTAAAAAGTAAATCGTTGCTTCAACCTGGAAGACGGAAAACATAACGGGCTCACCAGTCAAAGAAGTCTCCGTTGTAGGTTACGAAGATGTTTGGCTTAGTTTCCTGAACGTGATCGAACCACCTCTGGATAAGAGCCGCCTGCAGCCAGTCATTTAATAGGTTACAACACGGCTGATGTGGTTTTGAAAGCAGAAACTTTTCCAAAAATCTGACATTTATATTCAGCCCATTTCACTCTGATCTACCCATAAAAAAAGTCTGCAGCAGCTAAACGCTTCCAAAATATTTAAGAGGGTTTCCAGAAGCGTAGAGGAGGAAAAACAAAGAAGGCTGAAGCGGTGTAACGATTCAAACAGATGAATAAACGCATAGAGTTTGTATTCAGTCTACATTTCCCCCTTTTTTTTTTTTTTATGTTGGCCTATTGCCCTAATCCTACCCACCTCGTCATCCTCGTTAAAAACTGTGAAAGGCCCTTCATATTCCGGTTTGGGGGTGAACTCAAAGTCCTCGATGTTCTCGGAGACGATCTCCCTGTTTGTGATTAGAAAGCCCTAGAAGGACAGAAATCAGAGCTGTGAGGAAACCGACACCAACAATGAAGGGAGGTTAAACAGAAGCATGCACGTTGAATAACGCCAACCTGTCCGTCAATCATGTAGGAGATCATCATGATCTGGTCTGTCTCCGCGTCTGGGAATTTCAGAGGAAGTTTGGTGGTTTCGATATCAAAAGCCAAAACAACCGGGTCCTAAGAACACAAACACAGAAGCTGGGTGTAAAGGAGAGGGTCCCGGCAGTGAGAAAGTATCTGTGCTTTTCAATATAAATAACATCTCCACACCGGGCGTTCCACTAGATCGTCTCTTCGCACTATCTCTGGTGGAAAGGTGCTGCCTCTGTATCGGACGTTGTACCAGTGAGCCTGGATGAAGCAGAACCAGATTAGAGCAAACAACCTCTAAAGAGATTGGATTTAAAAAAGGAAACACAAGCATTAGAGAAAACCCATTCTTACCACATGAATCTTGAGGTCGATGGACACGCGGACATGATACGGCACATCATACTCTCTCATGTCCACTATATTATCCAGCTGGTCAGCGATACTCTTGAGCGTCCCGTCATCGTCAGCCGAGGTCACACTGCCTCCTGCTAGAGCGCTTGAAAACAAAGGAGGACGTAATTAAAAAAACAAACAAACAAAGGGATCAAGGTGAAGCCTCTGGGACTCCAATATGAACAATGAAGTATAGCTACCTGGACAACATGGACGTGTAGGCGTCGTTGGACTGTTCCCTCTCTCTATTCTTGCGTACTGCAGGAGAAATCTCACGCTTGACTTTGATGAGGTCGTCCACGGTGTTGAACGAGAGCTTGATGTAGTTTCTCTTCAGTCCAACTAGATGGTTCGGCTGGGGAGAGCGAGCCGTTACGTTAAACTCAGCTACTCTGGATAATCTGAACGCTGAAGGACCCAAAATCTCTCACCAAGTCCAAGTCCTCCTTTGGAACAATTTCAAGCTTTGCCACCTTTCCTTGGAACTTCTTGGATAAATAGGAGATAACCTCTCGCTCGCAGTTCTGGAAATAAGATACTCTTTACAGTTCTCTAAAAGCAGGATTTAGATCTAACAAAATTACTGACAAACATACCTTTTTAGTTGCTACGTAGAAGTAAGGCTTGAAGGGTAGAGCCACCTGCGGAGCAGAAATGTAAATCCCTTTATTGTGCCAGAATGGGGAAATTTATTCTCTGCATTTTGACTCATCTTGTGAAGCAGTGGGCTGCCACTGTGTGGCACCCGGGGAGCAGTGTGGGGTTAAGGGTTTTGCTCAGAACCCAGGGGATCGCACCGGGTACTTGCAACCTTCTCAGAGCACAAGCGCACCGCTGTTACCACTAGGCCAACACTCCCCAAGTAAAAACATAAGAGCCTTCATTCATTATTGGAACCTCTTTAGCTATGGTGAATCTCTTGTCTGTTTTCATTAGCTACCAACCCCTTTTGTGGGGGGTTCTGAGGAATCCAAAGCTTGGGTTCTCTGAAAGAAATTTATCTGACCTGTCTGCTGTGTTGATCCATCTTGATGGTTCTTTTTGTTAAATAATCTCCTTTAGAGAAGTGTTTACACTGAGAAATTTGCAGTGTTGCACACAGCAGGGTGCAGGGATACAGATTTATTCAGAAAGTTTAAGAAATTGTCCTTCCACTTTACTTTCTATTGGTCTGACACAATAAACTTCCAAAATTACTAATTGTTTAGTTAGAGGGGTGTGAATACTTTTGTCAAAGCTTATTTTCCTTTTTTTAGATGACATACCTTGAATCTGCTCCCGTCCTCCTGGATAAAATAATAGTCCACAGCACTGATCATCCTTTTGTCTTCATCCAGGATCTCCGTCTAAAATAATGCAAACATGTTTAGTGACCCATATGAGGCTACATTTGATCCACGCGTGTCACAGCGTGGACTCACGGGGTGCATGTTGATCAGCCAGCCGGTTTTCTCCCCGGGTTCCTTGATCCTGTCAAAGCCGAAGCGGGCGTCCATGTCATCGGTAAACTGGCTGCGCTCCAGCCGCTTGAGCGCCGACATGGAAGATCCATCATCCCTGATTAAAACACGCAACAACGTTGATTTCGCGATTTCTTTAGTTAACTTACGTCACTAGCTTGCGTTTAGTTGTGTTGAGAAGATAAATGTCCGCAAACTTACTGGTTGTCTTGGTCTGCTCCAGGTTGGCCCCTGTCCGCTCTGTATCGTCCGCTGTTCTGCAAAACCATCTTCTGTTATTAGCTCTCTGTACCAGACGAAAAAACTAACCAACTAAGCCTAAAATCTCTATATTAAAAATGAAGTTAGTCACATAGCGTAGCGTAAAAGGCTAGTTTTTGGCCTATTTCCCCTCTGTTATTGTGGCTGCGATACTTCTCAAGGTTTTTCTTCTTTTGGCGCCTTCCTGCAGTTGCCGCGAGACTGGGAGCAGGAAGACAAAAGATCGTATATTTTAAAGTGATGATTGACATCGCACATAGTCTCGTTACAGCGTTATTAATGTCGTTACTTTTTAAAATGAAATTTATGTTATTGTAAGATTAAATAAAATAAATTTTAGAGCCTTATTATGTGCAAGCCAGTTATAATATGGCTTAATACACTGACAATAGAACAAACATGAGGAGAGTAGGGAAGGTTATCAACATCAATGAAAAAAGGTAATATTGTTATTTCTTTACACAAATTTAAATAAACTGTTCAACAAACAAAGAAAGAAACCCTAACACTAACTTATCCAGTTAGTTTTTATTTGCCATGTTGTGAGGCAAATTTGCTTGATAACAAAGACACTGTTGTGTGAAATACCCTTTTTCGAAAAAAGACAATTTACTTAAAAATTATATATAGAGAAAAAACAATTAAGCTTATGTATTATTCTGAATTTTAATATTTTTTTTACCAGGCCTACCTGCTTTAAATAACGTGCTTTATTTTAGTGTCCGAAATTTGTAATATTTGTTATGTTCCTTTAACTGCTTGATATACTAATAGAGATGAGTCGTTTAAATTGAAGTGCGATTGGGACTGAGGAAGAGAGATATACTTGCCGTGAATCGACGATCTTTGCGACCTACTGTTTATGGGAGGAGCGTGACCTCCATGGACGTGTTTACGTTGCCTGCTGAGAGAAGTAGGAGGTGCATGAGGAGGTGCAGGTCCGCGGGCAGTGGAGAACACACCGGTCGCTAATGGTAGGTGACATTTAAAGCTGTCCCAGAGAGGGGAAACATTAGACCAGCGGTTACAACTGGGCCGACCGGCTACAACTGGGCCGACCGTTATTTTTCTTCCCCTTGTCAAACATCAAGGATTGTGTTTTGAAATAATATATATATATATATATATATATATATATATATATATATATATATATGTGTGTGTGTGTATAAAAAACGTTTTGAAAAGTTCTATAATTTATAAGCAACAAGTGTAACTTCGGACAGTAAGCAGATTTTTTTTTTTGAGTAAACGGTTAAAAACTTACAGTTTTCATTTTTAATCCGTTATCATTAAACTGCTCTTTTCGTTATATTCAGACATGATCAGATTGTGTATAAACAAAAATCAGCCAGCAAATGAAAAGACACATTGTTCTGTCACAATTTGTTATTTTTAACAGTTCCAGCTTTGCCTTTACACATAGGACTGTTGTACTGAATGTATTTAATGGGGTGATTTTCTCATGTGATTTCCCCCTTAGTCACACAGAGGGGTAAATATGTCATATATTCTATATTGATTTGTACACCTCCCTTTTTATTCATCATTATTTCAGTCAATCTATTAGATTTTTTTATTTTTTTTTATTTAACACGTGAAGTGGACCTCCTCTCAGAGATGACCTTTAGCCCATATCCAGCAGCCACACTTAGCTCTCATGTTTGTCAGCTGTTTCAGGGAGCCTATGTACTGGACCCTGCATGGTTGAGAAATGTCTCCTGGTGGATCCTTCTGCCATTCAGGGACACATATCCTCACGGACAAACTGAGAGGTTTTGAGGGGTTTTCATTAGCCTAATATTTGCCTAACTGCTTTGAGTTTCTGACCCCTTATCACCTCAAAGGAAACATGTTCAGATTAGGACACTATTCAGGATCAAATGCTACAAGTGAGTTTTTTCAGTTTATTGGACCCTTCGCTTCTGCCAGTTTCTTATGACTAAATCTGTTTTTATTTATTATAATTAACTATAATAAATTTTATTGTGAAATAAATGAGTAGACCCTTGATTGATTTTTTTTTTTCCTTTACGTTTTGTTATGTTAGAGTGACTGACATTTTTTTCCTCCACGCAATTAAACAGCTCAAGCTGGTAATTTTTCCATTTGCATTTGATTATGTCCATCTTGTTCTTCTTATAGCATCGGGAGGATGCCTTTAAATGTTCCTGCTTGTAGCTTTGGTATTTATCTGGGTATTCCTGCTACTATGGAGAAATAAAACCCAAACAGTAGCTATGCCTGGAAAAAGTCAAGAATCAGCTGAGAAGGAGATTTCCATTGCACAGTCCGATTCTCATGCAGAGAGCCTTTCCCTCTCAGCAGCTGTACCCAAATCGAAATGTATCGATGGCAACAACCGTCCGCAGTGTTTTGAGTCTACAGGTCTTTCCGACTCAGGAGCAGAGTCTGATCATACAGAGGCCTCCTGTGAGGTAAATTCACCGCATCCACAGCTGCAGGACACCCAGAAACCCTCAAAAGCCATCCCACCGAGGCTGAGCTCAAGATCAGAGATGAGAGGGCGCCTCAAGTTCATCCTTGGAGCATCGGAAGATAATTCCTCAGACGATGAAGTACTATTGACAAAACCTCCAAGGGGAGCATCAGCTTCCAAATCCATCACTGAGCAGGCAATTGCTGCTGTGCCACCACCCAGCTCTGTGGTTCTAAAGTAAGAATTTGTCTTCATCAAAGTAAATTTAGTTCCCACCATCTGAGCTCAGGGGGTGTTTTAATGCACTGTCATGTGACGTTCAAACGCATCTGACTAACCTCAAATAACTAACCAGGGATTGTTTTCCAGGTCCGATCTAAAATTGGCTGACCTAATGTAATCGAAGCACATATATAGAGCCTGCTAACGCGTTGTTCTCCTTCTCCGCAAGTGTTATCACCTGACTGCATGGAGCTGTGCTTTTGATGCCTGCCAAACATCTCGGCTCTATTATTGGAACAAGAGCCTGGGCCTGTGACTTTCAGAGTTATATTTTTTGCGACCTGGGTCACAACACAGTAATCTGTTTTTAACAGATTTTTTGATTTAACCCCTTTTTTAATCTGGGTTTTTTTTTTTTTTTTTTTGGTTTCTGCTGCAAAATGTTTTGTTTAATGAGGGTCAGAAGAGTAGTTTAGTGCTCATAGTTATTTGCTCTGCTTGGCGTGCTTATTTTGGTAACCATCATCATGAAAGTGAGAAAGGTAGGATGCAGAATAACTAATGTCTTTTGTTTTTTTAATGGTGTAGATGGACGTTTATATTACCACAATATTGCACAGGGTTTAATATAGTTATAAAAAATCTAGATAAGTATGTCACGTGGCTATTATTTTCATTTGAAATATGTCAGATTGCTTTCCCTTCTTCCAACTTCTAAAGGACAAATATCAATTAGTGCTTCATATATACAGTGGTTATTACATTAAATTGTTTTAAATGACAACCTTTATCTTTAAAGACACACATCACACCTTGATCTTAGCACCTGGCTTATTGTAATCTTCTCACAAAGAAATAGAATAAAGTAATTTTGTTACTTTTTTGGACATTTTAAATTCTAGCTGTATTTCCTAAGCTAGATCTGGTTAAAGTTTTGAATATAGTCACTAAAACTGCATTTTCTTTTGGAATTATTTCAGAAAAAGAATGTGAGAAACAGAGTTACAAACTGAGCTTAAAATGTTCTCATTTATTCTATTATATGCTGTTCTGCATTTGACAAGTTCAAACGTTAAAGTTACAAAATATAGCGAATCCATATGCTAAATATCCCCATATCATGTTGACAACCAGAGCTCAGTTTTAACATTATATTTTTACGATTTGGGGGAACCTTCAGTCATGCTAGTATGGAATTAGTTTTTTAACTAAATTTTACACAGGAGAGAAAGTGGGGGGATCATTATGGAGAAGTTTAAAGCAGGGGAAATAATAAAACAGCATCCCAGGCTTTGAGTCTCATTTAATACATAATATAGGCTAACAAAGGAAAAATATTAGATTGAAAAGGAGCCAAGAGACCCTTGGTAACTTTAAAGGAGCAGCAGGGATTCACAGCTCAGGTGAGAAACCTGTTTATTGGACATATATGTGAAGTACTCCATAAATCTATTTTTTTTGCAGAGGAAGAAGTTGAAAAGAAATTAAGTATATAGTGTCAAACTAGTCATCAAAAGAGCATCCTGTGACCTTTAGATGTGTAGATCTTCAAGATCCAACAATTGGGTAGTTAGCAGGAGCCAATCTAACTTAACAGCATGCTGGTGAGATCATTGAAAGGCAACATAATTCAGGACAGCGGTCCTGGGGGACTGGAGTTGGTTTAACACCCCCCCTCAAAAAACACTGATCTTTCTGACTTTCATTTATTACTAACTCCTCCTCCAGACAAAGAGGAACCAGCATGTATTAAAGCATGTTGTTGTTCTGCACACACTTCAACCAAGACTGAAGATAGTAAACAGAAAAGTTGTTTTTTCTTGCATGAATTCAGTTCCTGTCTGCAAAAATCCTGCAACATTTAATTTCAACATACACCTTAAATTTGTAAGAAAACGTGCATGATAAGAAAAAAAAAATAGAAAATTAGAGTCTGGAAGCAACAGATGCATGGAAATAAAAACGGAGAGGAGGGTCTGCTCTGTTGCATATCTGCAGCCAACAATGCGCCTCAGAGGATCTGCAGATATTGTGCTGCTGTTCATGTGGGAGGGGGGAAGGGAGGAGGCTCAGCTGCACCCAGGAGGAAGGACTTTATGTGCAGACCGTTTGTTATGATCTGGGAAGAAATAGCTTCAAAAATCCGCTAAAGAGCCTGAGCGGTGTAAAAGGGAGCAGATCATGGAGCGGAATAACTTATTCCCTTACCTCCAGAGGTGAGTGTTTTCCTTCACTCCCCTCTGTCTGTTTGAACCCACACTTGATAGCTGCTGCTACTCGGTTTGGTATGTAAACAATCAGCTTCAAGTTTTAGCAAAACTGCAGAAAAGTAACTCTGATGTCTTTATGAGAACAGAAAACAGCAGCTGGTGCACGCTGTGCAGGCGCCATATAACAGGAAACAGAGTTTTCTGCAGTTCACACAGTTCATTTCACTTTAGCGCTTAGTTTTCTTAAAGGAAATTGTAAAACAAACAAACATAAAAAGCAATGCAGTTTATAGTAACTGCGTGCACATCACATAAGAGACATTGATTGACATGAAACGGTGCATAAAAAAGCTGGCATTGTTTCTGTTCACATACCCTCATGATTATGATTAGAGCTCAATCCTACAATAGGTTATATTCGGAGCCCGTTTAAAGTGACCTCTACCTGCTGCAGGCCTGCCACTTTAAATAACTCAGAGTTGTTAAAAAAAATTATCAGGCTGTATTTTAATTGCATGTTGTACTTCCTCGGTGGAAGGTACAGTGCAAGAGTTAAAGTTCACATAAGCTCAGACATGCAGGAATGCTCCCAGAAACAGCTGGTATAGAGCAAATGGATCTTAATGCATGAAGGACAGTAGAGGGGAGCTGACAGAATCTATTGGTATGTATGTGGATCAGATGTTGTTATTTATACAACAAATAAACATCTATCTATAAATGCATTATTATTTTTTGATTAATTATGATTTTAGTTGGATAGCTTTAAAAACAGAGTCAGCCCTAAGCATAGGCAAAATTACTTTTTTATCAGGATCCCCAATCATTATAGGGGATGGATAATCATTATTATCATTATGGATATATTTTAGACATTGTTAATGTTGCTTTAACTCCAATTTAAAAAAAAATGGATGGACTCCAAATAGCTCCCCTAATCTTTATCTTTGCAACAACTGAATTAAGCCTAATTAACATGTCCACTACCTGTGAAATGTTTTTTGCTTTTGTGATCAGTATTATGTTTGAGGGAAGTCTCTGCTCATTTAGTGTTGGCTCAGCCCTGTTCACCTGTAATGGTTACTTAAATTAAGGTCTGGGTCATGTTTCTCTTAAAGATTTTTTTTTTATTTGACTTTATTTTTGTGAGTCAGAGGCTAAGACATCTGGGAACCAGTTTGATATACAGTACTGCTATTGGGTTAAATGTCTTCTTTCATTATGCATGGGTGGTTTGATATGGGAGATATTTGTTATTTTAACCTTAAATAAAGATACTAGGGATGTCCCAGTCCAACACTGATATCTGATATTGGTCAGGTATTAGTTAAAAAACAAATATTGGAATGAATCCACTTGCATGCTCCACTTTTATCTGATTATGTTTAAAGTTTATGATCCCATTGGTTAATTTGTTCTCTTACCCTTGGTTTTGAGTAATATTACTTGATCAAATCTTTATAACATCTAATACATATTAAAAAGTATGTAGAATTCCTGATGTTAACATATCTGGTTGATAACAATATAGGTAGATACTCAAAGCTACAATATAAGTACTGTATAGAAAATGAAAAAGAGTTGCACTATTAACAATTAACAATAATTCTATGGCATTTGCACCTTTATATTAAAACATGCAAAAATATTATATAGCTGAGAATATTAAAATATAATTATGATTTTTAACTGTTAAAGAAGCAACCTGCTAGGATATTAAAATATGTTATTATAACTCTGCAAATGATAACCTTACAATGGATTTATTTAATGTTATTGAGATTTGGAAACATACCGTAGACCTGATCTTTTTTGCCACTGTTTTCTCTCTAGAATACTTCTGGGGGACTTTACAAGCTGATATCGGCAGGTTATTAATACTTATCTGCTCTGGTAATCAGCCTAAAGTTAGCTGCTCAGTAGGAATGGCTGCTAATAGCTTCAAAACTGTAGTTTTAAAATAGTGTCAGCTTATTTAGAGTACTAAGTAGGGCTCCTTTACTGTAGCTTTAGTTTTTCAGAAAATCTATATTTCCTTAATGTAAGGGTAACATGTGTTTGCCCTGTATATAAACCAGCCTGACCAGCAGTGTCTAGAAACAGGTGGGAGAGGGGCCTGTATATCTTTCAGGGGAAATTCTGGTTGCTCCAGAATGGGTTTTGTGGGTATGTTGTTAAAACGATTGTTAAATTCAAGAATAGTATGATGAAGGGGCTGGAAATTAGAATTTATTAACTGTCTTTAACTTTATTTTTTCATAAAATGTTGCTTTTAAAGCTTTATTGGTAATTAGGTAAATGTGCATAAACCTAATTGCCTAACGTTTTATTTGTGTGTATAATTTGGCTTTAATGTTCTATAGCTCATACATTTCAGGTAAAAAAAAAAAAATGTTTTTTACAAAGTTAATTTATGTTTTCTTTTATCTTACATGTTGAGACCTAAGAGCTCTTTTTGAGTTTTAGTATCCCCTTAAATATTTTATACATTTCATGTTGAAAGATCTTTCTCAGAGTTAAAGATAATACTTGGAAACTTTCCCAATTACTCAATATCACAGTTTGCTCTCTAAGGAGCAATATACTTATTTAGTCCCCTTGCAAAACACTGTGTTCTCTTTCAGTAACTAAAGTGGGATAAAGGTTAAGGTCTGCAAAAGTGTGTCATTTATTTGATATCTTCTCATTTTGTAACTTCAAGAACTGTTGACTACTGATAAAAAGTTAAATAACGAGTAAATAGATATGTTTTACTTTTTGGTTTCTAATACAGAATTACATAAAGGTTACATTTTGGTGATAAGATAAGAACTTTAAAAAGTACAACCTGTCTCTGTAAATGACCTTCATTTCAAGTCTTCGATTTGAATTCACTCCTATTTGACCTCCTTAACACTGACAAAAAATGTCTTGTTTACATTTTTGTGGGAGTTTTTTTTCCTTGCAGCTGGTCAAAATACAGACCTTTAAGTTTTCCTTTTTAGGCCTAGCATGTCTTGTCCTCACCTGGTGAAAAAAGGACGTGAACACAGAAAGATGGATCTCCACAGGGATTTCACTGTAGCATCTCCTGCTGAGTTCGTCACTCGATTCGGTGGCAACCGGGTCATAGAAAAGGTATGAATAAAAGTTACTGTTTGGTTTGTTTCCGTGAAAAAAACAGAAAGATCCAAACACTGATCAGTTTCTACAACATAGGTGTTGATCGCCAATAATGGCATTGCTGCAGTGAAATGCATGCGTTCCATCCGTCGCTGGTCCTATGAGATGTTTCGTAACGAGAGGACGATCCGTTTCGTGGTCATGGTCACCCCTGAAGACTTGAAGGCTAATGCAGGTACTCTTACTCAGACGTGATTACAAAGATCTGATCCAAGTTTAACTGGACGATGTTGATCTGAGGTTCATTTGTAAATCCTTATAGTTGTTCCGTTTTTTTTTTCTCTTTTGCAGAATACATAAAAATGGCCGACCATTATGTGCCTGTGCCTGGTGGCTCCAATAATAACAACTACGCCAACGTAGAGCTGATTGTAGATATTGCAAAAAGAATCCCAGTACAGGTATATCCCTTACTCCGTCTACCTTGACATTCAACCTTTTTATTATTTCTTATCTCTGTAATCACATATTTTTATCCTTGTGTTTTCTTTTTTCTGTGCAGGCTGTGTGGGCTGGCTGGGGCCACGCATCTGAAAACCCAAAGCTGCCTGAACTCCTGAACAAAGCAGGGATTTCATTTTTGGGTAAAAGCTTTTTGAAAGCTTCATGTTTTTCATTTGATCTAGACTCTTCTCTTCATCCTCCTAAATCTGCTGTATTTCGCAGGTCCATCCAGTAAGGCCATGTGGGCTCTTGGAGATAAGGTGGCATCTTCTATTGTTGCTCAGAGCGCTGACATTCCCACACTACCATGGAGCGGATCAGGTAATCCATTACTTCCCTTCACTGTCAGAGTTCACTCTGTTCTATTAGTTCCTAGACAGTGTGGTTGAATATTTATACACTCTGTCTTGTTGTACGTCTGTTTATATGCCTATATGGCATGTCCAGGTCTGAGAGTGGAATGGACCGAAGAGGACCAAAGACAGGGTCATGTAATCAGTGTTCCTCAAGAGATCTATACACAGGGCTGTGTCCGTGATGTAGACGATGGTCTTGAAGTAAGTTTGTTTATGGAATACAAGTAATCGGAATAATCATGATTAATAGATTATTGAAATAATCGTTGACTAATTTAGTAATCGATTAATCGTTAACTGGAGTATAGAGACTGTAAAAAATGCCTTTAGTTGGCAGAACAACCCACCTAGAGCAGTAATTATATCAAGATTGTAAAGAAATATATAAACATTTTTCATTTAAGATAAGAAAAACTTTTTCTTTCATCAGTATGCTCCATCCAGAACTTCTCAAGTGGAAAAGTTTCAGTTTAACCTGGTTTAATTCTGTAAAAAAATCTTCTTTAAGGAACCATTGGCTATCCAATTATTAATCAATTAATCAAAAAAATAATCAACAGATTAATCGATTTGAGAAATAATTATTCGGAGACAGATGTGCAGAAAGAGCTTGAAAAGTAATTAATCTTTGATTTTGTTCCTATGATGAAAACAACAGGGGAAGTATTAAAACTCTATGGTTTATTTGGATTAGGCCTTAATCGATTGGATTATTGGTGATTAATCAGTTTTTGAGATAATCATCAATGTGTTTAGTAATTGAATCGAATTGCTAAATAGAAAATACAGATTTTAAAGCAATAAAGCCCAAACTGTACAGAAATGCATACTTTTTCCATCAAAGTTTAAAACATCTATATAAATATGCTCTGTCCAGTTCTCCTGATGAGATATAGATTTAGCTTCACCTTGTTTAAAATCTGTAAAATAAAATAAAAACCTCATATTTATCACCTTTTGCAACCCAAATAATACATAAAAAAAAGAAATAGCCTATTTATTCAGTTAAGCAAAATTATCTTTTTTTGTATATTCCACAATTTTTATGTAGAACTTGTTAATTGAATCTCACTGTTGTGACCATTGAAATAAACTTTGACTTTTTTTTTTTCCATTTAGGCTAAAAGTCATCTTAAATGTGCCATAAATGTATTTTTATTCATAAGTTTAAGACTATTGAGGAATGTTAATTCATTAAAATTAGCTTTCATACATGAAATGATTCATCAAATAATCAAAAGGTTCATTGATTTCTTACTTATATTAAATAGTTACAAGCTGCAGCTCTATTTCCCACAGGTTTTCAATCATTATCATTATAATGCCATCTGCTCTAAAAAGCATTCAGGACCGTTACTAGGAAACAGGCCAACAGCATATCAGATCCTCACCCATACCTACAACAATCATTGGGTTTAAGCAGAGCTAGTGTTTGCCAGGTTTTGAGCTTCCTGTTGCAAATTTGAAGCTATTCTGATTGGGTTTTTTTTTTCCAGTTCCAGTTAATAAGCTGGTAATGCATTTGTCACTATTTTGTGGGTTAAAATGCAAAGCTCTTTAGAAAGCTCTGATATTTTACAGGACTACGTGTTCTATGCTGTCCTGACAAACGGAGTTGGCTAGTTTACAGCCCATAACAGCACCTCTCTCCTTTCTAAAATTCTGCACCCACAGATAATTTCATTTCGGTTTTATTTTTGAGACCGTTTTGGTTTTTTTCTTAACTCGAACATTAGATGTTTGAAATGGTTTTGACCAATCCACCCTCTGAATGCAAGACAGAAAAGGCCTTTTTTTCTTACTCACCTTTGCTCTCCTTTAATCTGTACTCTTTATGGTGTACTGACACTAGTTCTTGCTGCTCTTACTGTATGGGCACGTTTGGACAAGTAGCTGCTTTGTTTCCTACTAGATTATTAAATTCTATTGTCCTTTGATTATGATGGATGGATAACAGATTATATTTCATACCCACGATAAACAAAAAGTAATGACTCGCTTGTTAAAAATGGTATATGAAAAATTTATTAACTCTAATATGAAGTGACATTGTTCTAAGAAGATCAGTCTGAGATTATGAAATGAAAGATGTTTAATTTAAAGATTCTAATGCATCTTTTTCAGGGCTGGCAATAAGTGTTGAGGTTAATGCTTTCAGCCAAATCTTAAAATATGTTCTCTCTGTTCAGGGAGCTGAAAGGATTGGTTATCCAGTAGTTATCAAGGCCTCTGAAGGTGGAGGTGGAAAGGGCATCCGGAAAGTTGAAAATTCAGATGATTTCCCAAGTTTCTTCAGACAGGTTTGTGTTCTCATTGTTTGTCAGAATAAAAACCTTTTCTTATTTCAAATGAATTCCCTGTATTCTACTCCTGTATTTTTCTCTCCGAGTATAGGTTCAGACAGAGGTTCCGGGATCCCCCATTTTCATCATGAAGCTGGCTCAGCATGCAAGGCACCTGGAGGTGCAGATACTAGCAGATGAGTATGGAAATGCAATCTCCTTATTTGGACGAGACTGCTCCATACAGAGAAGGCACCAGAAGATCATTGAGGAGGCTCCCGCCACCATTGCCCCCACCTCAACTTTAGAGCAGATGGAGCGGGTTAGCTTATCTCTCTGGTTACGTTTATTTGGCCCAACCAAAGTTTTGCTCTATTTAAAAAAGTTATTTCTTCTCCTTTTTATCCAGCATGCAGTTCGATTGGCCAAGATGGTGGGCTATGTTAGTGCCGGTACCGTGGAGTATCTCTACTCAGAAGATGGAAGCTTCCACTTTTTGGAGTTGAATCCTCGCTTACAGGTGGAACATCCATGCACAGAGATGATTGGAGATGTAAACTTGCCAGCTGCCCAACTGCAGGTGACCTCCTAGATGTGATTGAAAAGAGATAAAACATATTCAAGAGTTTCAAAACACAGCCCTTCCTGGATCTGGACAGCGATGGAAGGGTTTAACTGTTTTTTCTTTAGATTGCAATGGGCGTCCCTTTGCACAGAATTAAGGACATCCGAGTGCTTTATGAGGAAAGTCCATGGGCGGACACCATCATTAATTTTGAAACTCCAGAATGCATTCCAAATCCAAGAGGGCACGTCATAGCTGCTCGGATCACGAGTGAGAATCCAGACGAGGTATAACTTAATATAATCAACACCTCAACACGCTGTTTTGCTCGTGTGTTTTCAATACTGATTATGGTCATGGGCTCATTCTCAGGGGTTCAAGCCCAGCTCTGGCACTGTGCAGGAGTTGAACTTCCGCAGCAGTAAAAACGTCTGGGGTTATTTCAGTGTCGGGGCTACTGGTGGCCTCCATGAATTTGCAGATTCCCAATTTGGACACTGTTTTTCTTGGGGAGAGAACAGAGAGGAAGCCATCTCGTAAGCCTCTTTTTGTTCTGATGCTGTATAATGCTCATATTTTTCCTTTGGTGCTTTTTACCTTAAAAATAAATAATGCAATATCTATACTGATATCATAACAACCAATCATTTAAAAAACCAAAGTGGAAATTAAAGAGTTTGTCAACCTTGGTTGGACTTTTTCAAATACTAAATCGGCATGTGGATGTTCCACAGAAACATGGTGGTGGCTATGAAGGAGTTGTCCATCAGAGGGGATTTTAGGACTACGGTGGAATACCTCATCAAGCTTCTTGAGACTGAGAGCTTCAGAAACAATGACATCGACACTGGCTGGTTGGATCATCTCATTGCAGAGAAAGTTCAGGTCAGTCAGATTCTTTTCAAGAGGACATGATCATTTGTTCTGGCGCCAACTATTGCTTTATTGTCTATAATAAGCGTTCTCCCTCTCCAGGCAGAAAGACCAGATACCATGCTGGGCATTGTTTGTGGAGCTCTGCATGTCGCTGACGCCAGCTTCAGAAAGAGCATGGCAGACTTCCTGCACTCCCTAGAAAGGCCAGTGGTGACAGTCTTCTGTTAAGTGTCACTGTAACAGTGTGGGTTTAAATGACTGACTTTTATCTCCTGAATCTGCAGAGGCCAGGTGCTGCCGGCAGACAGCCTGCTCAACTCTGTCAATGTAGACCTAATATATGAAGGAGTCAAGTATTGTTTGAAGGTATTTTTTATTCACAGTAAATTGCAAAAATAATTAACACCCCTTCCACTTTTTTTACACTATGTTACAGCCATAAATCTGTATGTATTTTTTAATGATTTTATGTGATAAAAGAACACAGTTTTGCATCAAGTTGATACAAATGAAAGATTAATGAGTTTGCTGTATTTTGTTCTTGAGCTACTTAATTGTAATGCCATGGGGAATCCCATTTTGCTGCATGTACATCTACAAGTCCTCTACTATGGAGCATAATGGGCTTTAGTTAAAATTATTCCGTTTTACTTTGAGGTTAGGCTTTTCCTGTAAAAAGGTGACCTGTTGATGTTCTCTAAAATCTTTTTCAGGATTTTCAAAGTTTTATTCCAAAATAATCCTAGTTCCATTTTACATTAACTCTGGCCAGCAAAAAAAAAGTTTTTCCACACCCCATGATCCTCCCACCACCATATGCCAGCAGGAACAAACTGTTCAGAGGGTTGTGCCTCTGTAGAGCAGAAATGGCAGTTACAATCTTAACTAGCTGCAACATCTACTAGATGTTTGCTATGTTCCCTTCATACTTTGTACATAAACAGCAAAAGGGGATTGTTTTAGCTTTCTTCTTGCTGTTTATCCATAAAGGTCACATTTGCAAATTATCATACCTGAGCTCTGGAGCTCTACGGGTATTCTAGAGTTATCATGTCAGGTTTTAATTTGTAAAACATGCATGAAAACTTACTGTTTTGTTGTCGTTCACACCAAATCACAAAGAAAATACATTAAGGTATGTGGCTGTAAATTGACAAAAAAGTTCAAGGACTATGAACATTTCTTATTTCAACAACTATGACTTATGCTGGCTTTAGGTGGCTCGCCAATCTCAAACAACCTACGTCATCGTCATGAACGGCTCAGACATTGAAGTAGACGTTCACAGGCTGAATGACGGGGGTCTCCTGCTGTGTTATGATGGCAACAGTCACACTACATACATGAAGGAGGAAGTAGACAGGCAAGACCTGCGCTGTGTGAAATCCACACTAATCATCTTCCTATCTGACTTCATATTTACTCCTTTCCCACATTATTTCATCACTGTAGCTACCGCATCACCGTTGGCAACAAGACTTGTGTTTTTGAGAAGGAGAGGGATCCCACAGTGCTGAGGTCACCCTCTGCTGGTAAACTACTGCAGTACACAGTGGAGGATGGAGGTCATATTTTTGCAGGGGAACCTTATGCAGAGATTGAGGTTTGGCAAACTCTTAGAAAAAGAACTGTGTCTCAGTTTTTATTATAACTTTCATGTCTGCTTGCTGTTTACCCATGTTTTATTGCACTGTGTTCTCAGGTGATGAAGATGGTGATGACTCTAACTGTTCAGCAATCTGGTTGTATACACTTTGTCAAGAGGCCAGGGGCTGTTTTGGAGCCTGGTTGTGTCATGGCAAGTATGGATCTGGATGACCCCAGCAGTATACACAAGGTAAGTAATTTTCATATGTAGTAGTTAATTCTGAAGATTTAGCTAATTTGACGCTAATGGTTTTTTTAATAGATAATTTTTATATTCCAGTAGCCTTTATTTTATTATTGTTGAAAGTTGCAAAACAGGAAATGGGATTAAAGAGAGGGGGGAGACTTGTGGCGAGGGTCAACAGGCCTGGACTCGGACCTGAGACGGCCACGTTAAGGACCAAAGCCTCTGAACATGGGTTGCACGCTTAACCCCTGTGCCCTCGATGCTGATGTTTAACGTTTTGGTAATCTTTTTCTCTTTGGCTTCTGTTACAGGTGGAACTCAACACAGCCACATTGCCGCCCCAGCAGACATTGCCAATGGTTGGAGAAAAGCTTCACCAGGTGTTCCACAATGTGCTTGAAAATTTGGTCCGTGTGATGGACGGGTATTGCCTTGAAGAGCCTTACTTTAGCACTAAGGTGTGTATCGTTATATATCTCCCATCTGTCAAAGATACCTGAATGAAACCATCGCACTATCATCAAGCATTTTCATGTCTCTTGGTGCAGCTGAAAGAATGGGTCACAACCCTGATGAAGACTCTGAGGGACCCGTCACTTCCATTGCTGGAACTTCAGGAGATCATGACCAGTGTGGCCAGTCGTATTCCATCTAGTGTTGAGAAGGACATCCGTAAGGTCATGGCTCAGTATGCAAGCAACATCACCTCTGTCCTCTGCCAGTTCCCCAGTCAAATGGTAAAAGCCTGTCTATGCCAGCATGCTGATGTTAGTACAATATATATATATATATATATAACTTATAAATATTGCCTATTTATTTCAGATTGCCAACATTCTAGACAGCCATGCAGCCACACTGCAGAGGAAAGCTGATCGGGAGGTTTTCTTCATGAACACTCAAAGTATTGTTCAGCTGGTGCAGAGGTTAGTTTTTTGGTTTTTGGTATAATATAAAAAAACATATCAGTAATTCATGGATAAGTTATTTCTTAGTGGCATGTATGTAGATATAGGATTTTAATGTATCATTATTGATAATACATGTGCATTTATTACTTTTAACAATGATGATTACTGTGGCAATTTGCTCTGACCATTTCATCCATCTTTTGCTTTCCAGTATAATGTGTGTCTCCGGCAATTATTTGGCCCGAGGCGGGGGACAAAATCCACAGTTAACCTAATAATGATGTTTTGAAACTGTGGGAAATACTGTGGAGAAATGGAAGAAATATGTTTGACAGTTTCTACCAGCACATGATCTTTTTAGTGGGACATGATGGGTGTTTTACAGCAAAGAGGGACATTTGAAAATATGTTTGCTTTAGTTTATCTTTAATAAACTAACTTGATATGCTGAATAGTTTTTTTCTGTTTTATGAAAGAACTTTTACCTAAGAGTAACTGTAAAAAGGGGATGCCTCTCATTTACCGGTATTAGAATATTTTTAGCAAGAGACACCAGTCTTGTTGTTTGGTTCTTGGTTATCCAGCTTGTTGTCAAACAGTTAACCAGTAGTGGGGAATCATTTTCTTTACAGTGGGATGCAAAATAATTGAAAAATGCCTTGGTCAGAACCCATTGCGAAATATAGGATTGGATGGTGACATCTCATGTAATGACCTTTTTATTTCCACATAACTAATATCTTGTTATTATTATTCATACACTAATGCATAGTTTTCATAGATTAGTGATATATGACACAAAAAGTTGGCTTCTACCAGTAGTTTGAATACTGTCTGCCAATTTAGCCTTTCTACAATGGGATAAGAAGAGTTTCCTACCCTTCTTGATATATTTATTTCTTTTTTCTTTCTTTTTTTTTCCATGTTTATCACAATATTAGATATTTGTAAAAAAAAAAAAAAAAAAGCACAAGTAAACAAAATTGTTGTTTCAAATTAAGGTTTTTCTCATTAGGGGAGTAAGAAAAAAGTCTAAACCTACATAGCCCTGCTGGAAAAAGTGATTGTGATAAAATGGAGAACCTTAGCAGCTTTTCCAGCACTGCTGCTTTTATTGTTTCCTTTGTTAAAGAATAGGCTCTCTGTGTCTACACCTTGAAGCTGTCTCTTTGCGGTTCTTTTCCCTGAAAGAGATCGCTCGGTACAAACTCTTTAAATATCATTTAATAACTTATTTGTATTAAAGGAGACATGACAACAGATTTTGATAGAAATTGTAATCTTACTCAGATCAGAGACGTTCCTTAGAGTTACAGAAGGCAGCTGCTCCCCTCTGGGCTAACCCCTCAGGAAGTGGCCATGATTAACAGCTAAAGAGGCATTTTATACAGTTCCAGTGTGCCACATCATCATGTTTTACATCATACATGTTAGCAGATGAGGAGACATTCATGACTCCAGCCTTATCAAAATATTACTCTTTGTTCTTAACTGAAGGACACCGCTCTCATTCCGTTCCCAAATATTAACTGTCATAATTAGATAAACCATTGTGAAAAACATCAGTTCTGACATGCAACAGTCAAAGTCAAAAAGTCAAAAAGCCTTTATTGTCATTATATTCTGCAACGGATACAATGAGATTTGGGACTTCCATATCAGCTACCGTGAAATAAAAATAAAATTAAAAATATATAAATATATTAAAAGGAAAAGGAAATGTAAGCAGTACTGGCACAGATTGTGGGGGGGGGATAGTGCAAAACAGGTGTAAAGTGACCGACAGTGCAGGTCGGAGTTGAGGGCGGCAATGGCTTGGGGGAAGAAACTGTTCTTGAGTCTGTCTTGTTCAGACAGCTAATATTAGGGAGTAATAAAGTCACACATCATCAATGATAATTATTCTAACACCTTTTATTTTAATTTTTCTGCGCAGAAGCTTTTGTGTATTTAACTTTATCGCTTGTGGAAAATAACCAGATGGCAGCTGATCAATTACCTGAACTAGATTTAGGTGTTTTAAAACCTTTGAACAGCAGAAGACTTGCCATACGACAGCAGTGCTATGTGCTCCCTGTGTGCAGATATCGGAGTGGAACCCGTGGTTACATGAAATCTGTGGTTCTTGATCTGTTGAAACACTACCTGCAGGTAGAGATGCAGTTCCAGCAAGGTAACATGAGTGATTTTCTAATAACATGTTTTCTTAACTGCATCTGAACTTAAACTTTATATCTGAAATATCCATATTTTTCTTTCTACAGCTCATTATGATAAGTGTGTGATCAACCTGAGAGAGCAGCACAAACCGGACATGAGTCCTGTGCTCGACTACATCTTCTCTCATGCTCAAGTGTCTAAGAAGAACATCCTAGTGACAATGCTCATTGTATGGTTCCTTACCTCCTACTTAGATGGATTTATACTATTTTCTCTGCACAGTGATAAGAAACATTGATGCATTGTGTGTTTGTGACTCTGTTTAGGACCAGCTGTGTGGACGTGATTCCACCCTTGCTGAGGAGCTCATGTTTATTCTGAATGAACTCACACAGCTGAGCAAGACGGAAAACTCAAGGGTTGCATTGAGAGCCAGACAGGTAAGCCAGCTTCACCTTAGTCCAAAACATGCTATTTACTTTGTGGATGTCTGAGCAACCTAACAAGATATTTATACATAATTTATGTGATGGCACTGAAGGTTGTTGTGAAAATTTGGTTGTACTGTTGTAAAATGATGATAAATAAATTCCAATATTAACTCTTAGGTCTTGATCGCCTCCAATATGCCACCGTATGAACTGAGACACAACCAGGTGGAGTCCATCTTTCTGTCAGCTATTGATATGTACGGCCATCAGTTTTGCCCCGAAAACCTAAAGGTAAAGCTACCTTCACTGTATTGTCCCTCTGTTTGGACTTTTAATGCTGTTTTAAGACTTGCTGCTTTACATACAGCTATGTAGCTTATTTCATTTCAAACTAAGCTAGGCTTTCACTGATTTCTCCAATTAAGACCTAAATTTATTAATTCTCCTGGAAGGTTAGACTGTTATTGTTTAATAATTAACCTATTTTTGAATATGGAAGGACGCAAGCACCTAACAATATTAGGAAGATAATGTTTAAGGTGTGTCAATAAAATAAAAAAAAAGAAGGACTTGTTATCATTTAGATTTGTAAAAAATGGCATGGGTTTTAATTTTAGACATAAAAAAACACATAGGCCAAATGAAAATATTACTTTACATTTAAATCTATTGGGGGTATGAGATGAACTGTGTACCACGTAAACATCTCACTGGTTTATAAATCCGATTATAGCATTATTTTTCTTCTGTCTGCAGTATTTTATTGTTACTCTTTGCAGACTTTGTGATATTGTTCTGTTAATGGTTCACTCAACTTGGTGTACTGAATACTTAATGTAGATTCAGTAGGAGGGTAGTCTTACCTGTTTACTGATCAGCTTAGTAAATAATTATCTGACTAGTTGGGGCTCTCAGGGTGTTTATAAAAACATTGAACTCTCATCCCAAGATGGTCAATGCAAAAGAAGGTTCCTTTGCTCTGAAACTCTAGAACACTTTATATGTTACATCTTTCATCCCAATACAAGCTCTCCTTTTAAAAGACAAGTGCACCATTAGTGGCATAATAGGCTTTATAGGTCTTGATATTTCGCAAAATGTTTTCTTTTCATATCCTCACATCGAGACGTAACATCAGCTGTAGCCGCGTGTGAAGGTAGATTGCGACAGTCTCAGGATGCAGCTCAAACATCAACTAAAAAGAACATCTTCTGTTTGGTGCAGAAACTTATTCTCTCTGAAACCTCCATTTTTGACGTCTTGCCCAACTTCTTCTATCACTCCAATCAAGTTGTGTGCATGGCTGCTTTAGAGGTGAGCTGGATCAGAGTGTCTTTTCTTCTATCTTGGTGTTCCATTTCTGATTGTCTGCTTCTGGCTACGCTTCCAGGTGTACGTTCGCAGGGCGTACATCGCCTATGAGTTGAACAGCATCCAGCATCACCAGCTAATGGATGGAACATGCGCCGTGGACTTCCAATTCATGCTGCCTTCATCACATCCAAACAGGTGACAGGGTTCCCCTTGATAACACAACCTTTGGAGTTCTGAGTTATTAGGTGCCTCCCGCTGCCATATATAAGCCAGTGTCATACCTTTGCATAACATCAGTAGCTATAAAGCTGTTGACAAAGCTTGATGGAAAAAGAAATCAATAAATTTTCATTCTAAGAATATTCAAGGTGTAACAGATTCTAATGAAATCCAGGCTTAAAATGTTTTGCTGTTTCTTCCTGAACTCATTAGCGATTGTGGAGAGCAGTCTGTATGCTGCTTCTGTAGCTGCTAATGGCTAACCGGGAATGTAGATATTTTTTCCCCCCGCAGTAATGAATAATGAATCAATGTGGACAGTTTTGTAGAAAATGCTAAGATCTAATCATTCTGCACAAAGGTCCCTTTAGGTTCCTTTTGATCACCCCTTGCTGATATTCACATGTCAATTATCTTATTTCAGAGGGAGCAGCCCTACTCTGAACAGGTAGAGTAAAGCTCCTCCCAACCAGCCAAAGCACTCCATCGTCTATATATGTCTCACAGCAATGCATGCTGGATGCACCATGTCGCTTTTCCTCCGCCGTCCGTGTAGGATTCCTCTAACAAGCCCTTCCTTATTTACGTTCCATGCCAAGCTTCTCCAGTTGTCCCGTTATTGCTTCTTTCTCTCTCTGTCTAAAGCATTTCTGAGCAATAGTCCAACTTTTATTTGTTTCATGTTCTTCATTTGAAAAAGAAAAAAAAATTTAAAGCCTGAGATTTCAGTGATTGCATTGAATATTGTGCTTCTAACCTTCTGAATTGGATTATAACCAAGAATCTCAATCATAAATTAAGACAATCTACCTTAATTCTTATTTTCCTTTAATTCAGGACATAATTCGACTGCTTTGTAAAGAATTGACTTAGACATAAGTTTTGACAACTATAAGACTCATGACTGTATATAAATGTCAGGTTTACTTGTTCACACATTTTTGTTGTATATATTTCAGTCTTCATATCATTTTTAAAATCTTATTGTCCTTTTCATACGTTAAAGAAATAGATGGTGTTATAATTTTTCCAACTAGGTTCTACTTGCTGCTGATGCAGGACAGCAGCAGACAAGCTTATATCTAACCACGATATAATACATCTGATTCTACAAAAGCCATTTCAATGTTAAAAACTAAAAAGAAATTATTCTTATTAGTCATAAAATTTAAAATAAAAAACATTTGAAGGGTTTCAGAGCTTTATTCATTAGGTTGTATTCTGCTTACTGAAAAGGTAAAGTTTTTCTATTTTTTTTCTTGATAACTTTGGAAAAAGCGAATTTGTGTTGTAAGAGGTGGAATAGATTTTGTTTCCACATTTGAATAGCAAGTTTATCTGTTTATCTAAAAAATATATACTAATTTAGGGTCTTATCTTTCATAACAAGATATCGCTTTGCAAAGGCTTCAGACTTGTTCCCTCTTGACTTTTTGGCATCACATTATGTAAAGGTTCTTATACTTGCTGTTCCTTTTCAAACAGAAGACATATCGACTAGATTTTTCGCTCTCTGTATGAATCTTTGCACATTTCCCCAAAGAACTTCATCGTCTCTATCATTCAAGCATTCTGTCTCCTGTTCAGGCTTCCTGTGGCAGCAGGTGGATCTGGCCAGTTCAAAGTGAAGCGGCAGGGCAGTGAGCTGTTAATGGACGGAGCCTTTTCTCCACCTTGCCAACGAATGGGAGCTATGGTAGCTTTCCAGTGCTTTGACGACTTCAAAAGGTCACTGTTTTCACCATGATACCTCCTGGTCAGCATTTAAAGCCTGAATAGATATGAATAAAAATCAACTCACGTTTTGTGGCTTTTCAGAAATTTTGATGAAGTTCTGTCGAGTTTTGCTGAACCCCTCTTGGAAAACGCCTCGTTTTTAGAGTCCTGCCCAAGTTTTTTTGAGGAGGAGAACACAAAGGTGGGTTTGAGGTTTGTAAGGGTTTAATATAATGTAAGGAGCTACCAGCTGTGGAGCCATCAGCTTTTTGTTTGTTCTCTACAGAACAACCGGGAGAACCTCATCCACATCATTAACGTGTCAATAAAAACAGCAGACACAGAGGATGATGACGCCTTAGTCAAAGCCTTCACTGCTTTCGCTCAATCAAAGGTCAGTGGCAATGTCTATTGTAAGACTTTAATTATTTCCTTTTTTCATTAATGAACAAATTTTTATTGACAATTTTTGCAGAAAGCCGTTCTTTTTGACTATGGAATAAGAAGAATGACCTTTTTGATCACTCAGAAGGTAAATACTTCTAAAAATCTTTTCATCTACTGTTTGTTGCAGTAAACCTGTACCTCTTTTACAATGTATTTTGCATTCAGTTGTGTTAACAATGATGTCTGAATCCTAATTACTTCATAACATAAATTCTAGCAACAGTCACACAGATTTGTGATTCTTTAACAAAATCCTGTTGAGTAATTTTAAATTATTCTGATTCTTGCACCTCTTACTTATGCCTCTTTGAACATTTTATTAAACTAAGAATTGCTTGGTGTTCCGGTTAGGATGACAGGCAGACATTTTGTACTTTATTACAAAAACCAGAGAAACACAGGGTAAATAGCAAAACAACAGTTATAAATCAAAGCATTAATTGTTTTTTTTTTTTTTTTTCACAAAGCTGTTCTCAAAACTTTAAAAAGGGAGCGTGCTGAATCCCCAAAAAGTCTTGGGGATATTCCACTTCTTCCAGGTCATTGTCAAGCTTAAAAGGTTATTCCCCACCCCCCACCTCCCTCAAGAAGCCTCTTGCATGAGAGGCGAAAACTTCACGCCCAGTTGCCTAAAAGTAGCTTTTCAAGGTTGATTTGCAGTTACTCTTAAATTCTCCACCCTGGTGTAAGCAGGTGGCACATATTATTTGATAAATTGTTCTTTCAAGCAATTTTCTCTTTAGCGTTACAGTATATTAACAACCTGCAGCTCAACTCACAAAGGATAACTTTCATACTGTATTTCAACATGATAATAATGTATTTCAATGTTTTATTGAAAAGGTATTAATATGTTCTAAATACTGGGTCCTCTACCAGAGCCCTGGGAGCTTAAGGGTTCTGTGCAGTATCTTTGCCGTTCCTAGAACTGCACTCTTCTGGACCGAGATGTCTGATGTATCTGCTGTCTGATCTTCTGTAACCACTCTTCAAGTTTGGGGGTCACTGCCCCGAGTGCCTCAATGACCATGGGTACCACTGATGCCTTGACCTTCCAGGTTTTCTCCAGCTCTTCCCTGAGCTCCTGGTATTTCTCTAGTTTATGATGTTCCTTTTCCTGATATGGCAGTCACTTGGTATTGCTATGTCAACCACAATGGCTTTCCTCTGCTTTTTGTCCACCACCACAATGTCCGTTTTTTTCCCCCATTACCATTCAGTCCATCTGTATCTGGAAGTCCCACAGGATCTTGGCACAGTCATTCTCTACCATCTTTGGGGGTGTTTCCCACTTTGACCTTGGGGTTTCCAGCCCATAATCTGCACAGATGTTCCTGTAAACTATTCCAGCCTCTTTTATACACATATACCACATTTATATGGTTATGGCGCTCCATGTATGCTTTCCCTGTTAGCGTCTTACACCCTGCAGTTATGTGCTGGATTGTCTCAGGGGTTGCTTTGCCCAGTCTGCACCTGGGGTCTTGTCTGGTGTGGTAGATCTGTTGCTCTGGTGCTCAGGGCCTGCTCCTGTGCAGTCAAGATAAGTGCCTCTTTGCTGTCTTTCAGTCCAGCTTTGTCTAGCCATCAGGATTTCCTGATATCCGCCACTTCGGAGGTACATCCCCTGTAGGGGTTTATCCTCCCATGACGGAACCTCCAGTACCTCACCTTCTGTTTTCCATTGTCTGAGACATTCACTGAGCATGTTGTCTGTTGGAGCCTTGTCCTTGATGTACTTATGGATCTTGGATGTTTCTTCCTGGATAGTGGCTCTTACGCTCACTAGTCATCTGCCTCCTTCCTTAACTGCTAGCGTACAGTCTCCGGGTGCTGGATTTGGGGTGGTACCCTCCGTGCATGGTTAGGAGCTTTCGTGTCTTAACATCTGTGGCCTGCATCTCATCCTTTGGCCAACTTATTATTCCTGCAGGGTATCTGATTACTGGTGGAGCGTAGCTATTTATTGCCTGAGACTTATTCTTGCCATTGAGCTGGTTTCTTAGGACCGGCCTCACTCGTTTGAGGTATTTGGCCGTAGCCGCTTTCCTTGTCACCTTTTCGAGGTAGCCATTTGCTTATGGGATCCCAAGGTACATGTAAAATGTCATCAATGTCTATTATTCTTTCTGGTAGTGAGACCCCCTCTGTGTGGACTACCTTTCCTCTCTTAGTCACCATCAGACCACACTTCTCTAGTCCGAATGGAATCCCAATGTTTGTGCTGTAGATCCGGGTGGTGTGGATCAATGAGTCGATGTCTCGCTCATTCTTAGTGTACAGCTTGATGTCAGTCATGTAGAGGAGGTGACTGATGGTGGCCCCATTCCTGAGTTGGTATCCGTGGCCAGTCGTGTTGATTATTTGGCTGAGGAGTATCAGACCATCAATTTACAGATACCAAGATTCTTAAAATAAAATTATAACCCTCTCCAGTAGAGTACAATATAATGTAATAACCTTAAGGCTCAGTATGTAAGTAAACAGTTTGGGGAAAAAAAACTTGTTCTCATGGAAGTGAATCTTTAGCTACTTAGATAACAGGATATAAACAGTTAAACAATAAGAAACAGCTGGATCCAGACCTAGCCCAATATTCGTTTTACTAATGAAAAAAAACAATGATCCCATTATAGACCCCTGAGAAATACCTGACCTTAGTTTTTCCTCTCTATTCAAACAAACTAAGGCAACTCTGAAAAGTAGGGCAGTCAGTTTAATTCAATTCACTTTGTTAATCCTGAAATAAATGATAAATAAATGAATAGTGTCAGTCAAGCAGTATTTCTTAGCTTTTTAAGAATATATTCTGTGTTATTTAATTATTTGTTTGTCCTCTGGTTGATTCAAATAGAGAGAATTTCCAAAGTTCTTCACCTTCAGGGCTCGAGATGAGGTGAGTTTTTATTATTTTTTTTTATTTTGTTTTTAATCTTTATTGTAGTAGAAAGGCTCATGTGTCCCTCTCCTTTAAACTATGATTATTACTTGCCTCCCTCCATTTTGTTTCTTTGTTTTAGTTCCAGGAGGACAGAATTTACAGGAATTTGGAGCCGGCTCTCGCATTTCAGCTGGAACTGAACCGAATGAGGAACTTTGACCTTACAGCGATTCCCTGTGCCAACAAGAAGATGCACCTGTATTTGGGAGCTGCTCGGGTCCAAGAAGGGGCTGAAGTAACAGACTACCGCTTCTTCATCCGGGCAATTATCCGCCACTCAGATCTCATAACAAAAGTAAGGAGAAGGTCAACCAAACAAAGGGCTGTAATGTGATATATTTTTATTCAAAGGTAAAAACAAAACCCAGTTTGCTTAGAACTAATTTAAAAAACTTTATTTGTAACCAGGAAGCTTCGTTTGAGTACCTTCAAAATGAGGGAGAGCGCCTGCTGCTGGAGGCCATGGATGAGTTGGAGGTTGCCTTCAGTAATACCAGTGTCCGGACAGACTGCAATCACATCTTCCTTAACTTTGTCCCTACTGTCATCATGGACCCATCCAAAGTCAGTTTGCAGTAGTTTTTTCTACAAATAAGTTACTGTGAATTACAGTAGAGATGTTACATCAAATCACAGGTGTGAAAGAAAGATCTGTGTAGAAAAAAATGGATTGGTAGCTGGGGGTATGGTTTAACGTGTGTTAAAATTGGTTCATGTCACTGAGTTTATTAAAGATCCCAAATCCACAAGGGATTAGGAAATATCTAAATATAATAAGCTTATGTAGCCAAAATGCACCCATATTTGACCAAATTAATGCTGAAATGCAGCCATTCTTGCCCTTATTAAAGCTGAAATGCAGTACTTTTTGACCCTATTAAAGCTAAAATGCAGCCATTTTTGTAACTCTACCGGTAACTATAATGTTTAAATACAAACCCCAGAAGCCCTGAGAAAACAGCTGGATTAATACTGAGATTAAAATACATGCAGTTTGCTGTTTACTTATTAATTGCCCTTAATTACCTTTGACAATTTAAGTTTCATTTTAGCAGTGCAAAGAGTAAATAAAATCGATATATTAATACAAACTATAAGTTCCAGACTTTAATTTGTAAAATATTATGAGTAACATGCATAATTTCCCTAAATCCATGAAATCAAAGGTTCTAACATTCTTACATTTTCTCCCCATGTTTAGGCATTATCATTTAGTTAAATTTTCACTGATTTACTTAAAAATTTCTTGCTTTTGTTCTTCCTGATCTTTTGCACACCAGATAGAAGAATCTGTTCGCTCCATGGTGATGCGCTATGGCAGTCGTCTTTGGAAACTGCGGGTCCTGCAGGCTGAGCTAAAGATCAACATTCGTCCGACACCGACTGGCATTTCCATTCCTATCCGCCTGTTTCTCACCAATGAATCAGGCTATTATTTGGACATTAGTCTGTATAAGGAAGTGATTGACTCAAGCTCTCGACAGGTGAGGGATGTAACTGAGTATTGTTAAATATTATAGGCCATTTCCTGTTTTAATTTTTGTTTTTTTGGTTTTGCATGTTAACAAACAAATTTCTTCAATTTTCTTTGGGCAGATCATGTTCCAGTCTTATGGAGACAAGCAGGGTCCGTTACATGGCATGCTGATCAACACCCCTTATGTGACCAAAGACCTGCTGCAAGCCAAGCGCTTCCAAGCTCAAACACTGGGGACTACCTATGTGTATGATGTCCCTGAGATGTTCAGACAGGTACAGCCCACTCAGCAAACTGCTTTTATTTATGTTGTGATGTAACTTACAGCTTAACCTTTAATAAACTGTTATTTCAGGCATTATTCAAGGTGTGGGCCCCAGGAGACAAATGTCCTAAAGATGTGCTGATTTGCACCGAGCTCGTTCTGGATCCAGAAGGTGGACTTGTTCAGATGAACCGGCAGCCTGCAGATAATGATGTAAGACATGTCAAAGAATATTCAGATCAACTTCTTTAATTTTCCTTGTGAAATAACACCAGCATTTATGATTCATTTTGTTCTCAGGTGGGAATGGTGGCATTTAGGATGAAGATGAAGACCCCCGAGTATCCAGAGGGCAGAGACATTATTGTCATCTGTAATGACATCACTCATATGATTGGTTCATTTGGTCCTCAGGAGGACGAACTGTTTCTCAGGGCATCCGAGCTGGCTCGGGCTGAGGGTATCCCCCGCATTTACATTGCAGCCAACAGCGGGGCTCGCATTGGCCTGGCCGAAGAGGTCAAGCATATGTTCCAGGTGGCGTGGATAGACCCTGCTGATCCATACAAGGTCAAATATATCTGTTTTTAATTTGTGACAGCAGATGGGACCATATGTGGAGTTAAAATTTTATAACATCTTTCTTATATGGCTTCCTACAGGGTTTCAAATATCTTTACCTGACACCACAGGACTACACCCGAATCAGCTCCACCAACTCTGTTCACTGTCGGCATGTAGAGGAAGGAGGAGAGTCAAGGTAGTTAGTTAATCTTTCAACCAAAAGACAAAACTACCTTTTACAATATCTGACAGATTTGAGCATAGAAAAACTTAGATTTTAAAACCTTATTTCACCTTATTAAGTATTATATTAAGTAATCAGGGTTCCTTAAATGTCTAGAAAAGTATGTGATTTGCTTTTAGGATTTTTTAATGTCTTGAAAGACCTAATGAATTATTGAAAACATTGTGTGCACAGTAACTTTTTAGGCTTCAGCAGAATCTGGACAAAGTTAGAAAAAATGTGGGAAGAAAACATGAAGACATCTGCATTAGAACCGAGAGCCTGAGTTAGCATCTGCAAAGCTAGGCCTCCATGTCCTGGGTTTTAAATAATCCCTTTTTGACAGAAGCCACATGCAAGCAAATTATGTTTTTTAGTAGTAATTTTATAAAATAGATGTGCAGAAACAAGTGCCTGCAGCTGCTTATGTATGTGTAATTTGTGTTAGTAATCCATCATTTTAAGACCATCAACATTTTTAATTGACAAGATTTATTGCAAGAATCAAATATCTTTGTTCAACATAACAAGGTCAAGGTGTCAGCAGCACAGAACAAACTACATAGAGAATCAGTGTGTATTTAACTTTTTCTAAGTGCAGTTTTACGTTTTAAGATATTTATGGTATAAATATTCTTTCAGCGTTAGAACTTTTGCTATTCAGCTTCATCTTGGCCTTAAGAACCTAAATGTTGTGAGTCCAATCTCCGAAAATTTGGGGACCAATTTATTTGTAAAGCTAAAACTGTATAAGAAAATAAACACCCTTTAGGAAGATGTTATGATGAAAAATTAGAAAACAGAGTCTGTTATCTGAGAATCTATAAATCTAAAATGCGTAACTATGCTGCTTAGTGTGGAGCCATGTGAATGCAAAGACATGTAATTACCTTGAAAAAGTCATACACTTTGACCTGTTTTGCTTCTTGTCTAAACTGTAAAGTTCCCTGTGCTTTACAGATACATCATCACAGATATCATCGGGAAAGATGAAGGTCTTGGTGTTGAGAACTTGCGAGGTTCAGGCACTATAGCAGGGGAATCTTCTCAGGCCTACGAAGAGATTGTCACAATCAGTATGGTGAGGATGTGCGTCTAATGCCGCTTACAAACAAAAAAACTGTACGGTCATGTTGATTTCCCTATCTGATCTACTCACAGGTCACGTGTCGCGCTATTGGAATCGGAGCCTATCTGGTGCGCTTGGGACAGCGAGTGATCCAGGTGGAGAACTCCCACATCATCCTGACTGGAGCTGGAGCTCTTAACAAGGTTGGTTTATCACATTCCTCCTCTTTTTCAAATTTAGATCAAACTAACTTTTTAGGGGTTTGTTGGCATCACTTTAAGTTCTATTAATCTCAGTTTTTGGTTGTTGTTTTTTTTAATCGCAAAAGGTTTTATTTTATTTTGTAAGTTGAATAAATTGCAGTGCTTGCTGATAAGAAATAGTAATAATTAGTGTTTAATCCTTATGCAATGTCCTCTGGCAAGGGTTTTTTGAGTTATTTTATTTTTTGCAAGATTAAAAAAGTTTAATGCAGGCCAACAATGAATATTTTCATTATCATTATGATTTAAAATATATTTTATCCAAAGGGAAAGATAAAAAATTATAAACATTGCTGATACTACTGGACATAACAACAACAGGAATATTTGAACTTTCTTCCATTAGTCATGATTGTATAAGTCTCTGCTTTTGTCCAGGTGTTAGGAAGAGATGTCTACACCTCCAACAATCAGCTGGGGGGAATTCAGATCATGCACAACAATGGGGTCACTCATACAACGGTCCCTGATGACTTTGAGGGTGTCTTCACCATCCTGCAATGGCTCTCGTACATGCCAAAGGTTGCGCTGAATTATCAAATGTAAACACAGTTATGATGGTCATATCATTCACTAAAGTTTCTTTTATGTCCCCACAGAACAACCAGTCTCCTGTGCCTGTTATAGCAACCAGTGATCCAGTGGACAGGGAGATAGAGTTTGTTCCCACAAAAGCGCCTTATGACCCCCGTTGGATGCTGGCTGGCAGGCCTCACCCTGGTGAGTTACCCGCTGTCATTACTGTATATAAGTAGAGTTAATAATCAATCCAATCACTTACTTTTTTGCATATTCATTTTTTAGTTTCGAGAGGGGTGTGGCAGAGTGGATTCTTTGACCACGGCTCTTTTATGGAGATCATGGGGTCCTGGGCTCAAACAGTCGTTGTTGGAAGGGCAAGGTACACTGGAATGAAAACAAATAGTTTAATTAGTAATATCAATAATAATCAATATTATTAATATATTCTCTGTGTTGGTGCAGGTTGGGGGGTATCCCGCTTGGTGTAATCGCCGTCGAAACGCGTACAGTTGAGCTCACAATCCCTGCAGATCCTGCAAACCTGGATTCAGAGTCTAAAGTAAGTATTTAACTTCTATATATTTTCATTTAAGGAGCTTTATTTTGCGTCTGTATTCATCGACTCACGCTTTATCCGGGACCGGGTCGCGGGAGCAGCAGTCTCAGTAGAGATTCCCAGACTTCCCTCTCCCCAGATACCTCCTCTAGCTCTGCTGGAAGAAGCATAAGGCTCTTCCAGGCCAGCCGAGAGAGATAGTCCCTCAAGTGTGTCCTGGGTCATCCTCTGGGCCTTCTCTCAGTGGGACATGCCTGGAACACCTCCTGAGGGAGGTGTCGGGGGGGCACCCTCTTGTCCAGCAGTGTAAACACCAACACAAGACTGTTGAACTGGGGGGGAGACACAGTCCCGACCCAACCTCCGTCTGTCTTGGCGTACCACTCCAGAGGAGTCCAATCTCTCTCAAAGAGCTGGATTCCAGACCCCAATCTAGGTGTGTAGGAGAGTGCTACTTTTTTTAGCCGGTATCATTCCACCTCCCACACAAGCTGCCGGAAGAACCAGACCACTAGGCGCTCCCCGACAAACCCCAACCCCAGGCCTGGCTCAAGGTTGGGGTCCCGCCTTCACTGTACCGGGCGACTTCACGTCCCTCGATATTTTTTCACATTTTTTTTTCTCAGAAATAATTTTTTAGAGCTGAATTTCTTATAAAAAAAACCCAAAATAATTTTTTGTGTGTGATCTCACCAGGTTCTACAACAAGCTGGCCAGGTTTGGTTCCCAGATTCTGCATTTAAAACGGCTCAGGCAATTTGTGACTTCAATCGTGAACGTCTGCCTCTGATGGTGTTTGCCAATTGGAGGGGCTTCTCTGGAGGAATGAAAGGTGCCTTTCTTTTTTCTTTTAAAGATACAAAGTATGAAGTGGAGGACTATAGTTCAAGATTTCAGCATTTTTCCCTGTGATATATTTAGATTGAACTGTCTTAAGAAGCAACACTGATTACACTACTTACTGATCACAAATTGCAAGACACATTCAATAATGGAGTGATTCTGCAGGTGGGGACCACAGAGAGGTTCTCAGTACCTATGCTTTCTGGCTGATGTTTTGGTCACTATTGAATGTTGAAGGTGTTTTCACAAATGTGGTAACATGAGATGGACTCTACAACCCACACAAGTGGCTCAGGTAATACAGCTCATCCAGGATGGCTCATCAATGCGAGCCATGGAACAAAGATTTGCTGTATCTGTCAGCGTAGCATCCAGAGGTTGGAGTCGCTACCAGGAGACAGGCCGGCACACCAGGAGACATGGAGGAGGCCGTTGGAGGTCAACATTCCAGCAGCAGGACCGCTAACTCTGCCCTCGTGCAAGGAAGAACAGGAGGAGCACTTCCAGTGCCCTGTAAAAGGACATCCTGTAGGCCACAAATGTGCATGTGCCTGCACAAACAGTTAGAAACTGACTCCATGGTGTGAGAACCTGATGTTAACAGTTGGGGGTTGTCCCCAGCCCCACACCTTGCAGGATGCTTGGCATTTGCCAGAGAACACCAGGATTGGCAAATTCACCACTGGCACAATATGCCCCTAGATGAAAGCCGGTTCACACTGATCACATTTGATAGAACTGACAGAGTCTGGAGACGCTATGGAGAGCGGACGTTGCCTGCAACCTCCTTCAGCATGGCCAGTTTAGCATTGGGTCAGTAATTTTGTGGGGTGGCATTTCATTGGAGGGCCACGCAGCCCTCCATGTGCGTGCCAGAGGTAGCATGACTGCCATTGAATACAAAGATGAGATCCTAAGATCCATTGTGAGACCATAAGCTGGTGGGGTTGGCCATGGGTTCCTCCTAATGCAGGACAATGCTAGACCTCAATGTGGCTGGTGTGTTTCAGCAGTTCCTGTAAGGTGAAGATATTGAAGCCATGAACTGGCCCGCCTGTTGCCCAGACCTGAATCTGATCAAGCACATCTAGGACATCATTATTCTATCCATCCACCAATGTTATATTGTACCACAGACAGGAGTTAGTGGAGGCTTTAGTCCAGGTCTGGGAGGAGATCCCTCAGGAGACCATCTGCCACCTCATCTGGAACATTCTCAGGCATTGTAGGGAGGTCATATAGGCACATGGAGGCCACACACAACACTGACTCATTTTGACCTGTTTAAGGGACATAACATCAAATGTGGTTCAGCCTGTAGTGCGTTTTCCTACTTATATTTGTGTGTGACGCAAAATCAAGGCCTCCGTTGGATTTTTGTGATTTTTTTTTTTTGTCAGCCCATTCAAAATTGTACAGAACAGCAATTTCAATTAGAATGTTTTATTCATTCAGATCCAAGATGTGTTATTTTGGTGTATTTACATGTAACCTGTATTAATCAAGGTATATCGAATTGATATTAAAAATCTCTTTTTCAAGAAAGACCTGGCCAAGAACTGCACAGATGATTCCAAACAAAAACTGCAGACTTGAAAACACATTTTAGGTACAATTCTGGCTAAAAAAAAAAGAACAAATAAAATAAATAAATAAAACTAAAGCATTAGATATTACATTAGTCGGATCAGTTGTTTTTCAGTCTTTCTGTGCAGATTATGATTGCCCGTTTACAAACTGGGTTGTCTTTTAGCACATTATGTAACTTCTTTTGCTAATATGCTTTCTGGATGTTACTCAAGTTATATTTTAACTGTTTGGTTATTTTAATCTGAGTAGGATAATAATCTCTGGCTCTAGAAGATGATAAACCCAAAGATAGACATGAGGACTGGGGAACACCCTTGGAATTTCCTCTGTAATAAAACACTGCTGTTTATCAGAGAGACATTGTCTCAACTGTAGACAACTTCTTTTTTTTATTGTACCAGAGGCAAGAGGTCAGCTTTATGAAAGACAAGCCTTTTTAGATTATTTATTATTAGATCACATTATTGGTAAACCTTCGATTTGTTGTCTGCAAGAAACACCAATGTAGCATTTATATTTTCTCAATAAAGGTTACTGTGTCTATAGTCTACATACATGCAGTCCTCATGCTGTAAGAAAAGTGAACCAAAAGTAACTTTGCAAACATTCACAGTTTGGGCTACAAATTTGTGCAGGTGATTTAAAGTTGTTGTTTTTCTTTTTTTTTTGCAGATATGTATGACCAGGTCTTAAAGTTCGGGGCCTACATTGTGGATGCATTGCACAATTTTCGGCAGCCGGTGTTGGTGTACATCCCACCCCATGCTGAATTGAGAGGTGGGTCCTGGGTTGTTATAGATCCCACCATCAACCTGCTGTGTATGGAGCTCTACGCTGACAGAGAGAGCAGGTATAGAAACTCTAAATTGTGATTTCATACAAAGGAACTGCCGTGCATGATTCCAAGAATATTCCACTTTTTTTGGTCATTCTTCTTTGATTAAGAGGAGGCGTGTTGGAAGCAGAGGGCACAGTGGAGATTAAATTCAGGAGGAAGGACCTACTGAAGGCAATGAGAAGACTGGATTCAGTCTATGCCGGTCTAGTTGAGCAACTCGGTAAAGTATTTTTCTGTCTCTAAATACAAAAATATTTTAATTTTCATATTTTGAAAGTGTTAATGTTCAGATCTTTAAGGTGCAAGACCTTTTTCTTCTTATTCTAGCATCATTGGATTGGTCAGACAAAGAAATCAAGGAGTTGGAGGAGAAGCTCAAAGCAAGAGAAGAATTCCTGTTGCCTATCTACCACCAGGTGGCGGTGCAGTTTGTGGATCTGCATGACACTCCTGGCAGAATGCAGGAGAAAGGGGTCATCACTGTGAGTTGAGGTTTTTTGTAAAAACCATAGAGGTTTAAAAATCTTAAGAGGAGGAAACTTTTTAAAGTTGAAATTTGACACTTTCACAGGATATTTTAGACTGGAAACAGGCGCGAACCTTCTTCTACTGGCGCCTTCGACGGCTCCTGTTGGAACAGGTGGTCAAGTGTGAGATTATGGAGGCCAATAAGGATATGAGCGATGGGCACATGCAGTCCATGCTGCGGAGATGGTTTGTTGAAACGGAGGGAACAGTCAAGGTGTGTGATTTGCTGCTCATAAAGAAAATCACCCAGCAGAAAAAAAAAACACAAACTATGGAGAAAATAAATGTTTTTTCTATGTTATTATATGAAACTGAACTGAACTTATAGCTGTCTACTTTTATAGGCTTATCTTTGGGATAACAACCAAGCAGTGGTGGAGTGGCTTGAGAAGCACTTGTCAATGGAGGACGGCACACACTCAGCCATTCGAGAAAATATTAAGTACTTAAAAAGAGAGAACGCTTTAAAGCACATTCGTAGGTATGTACAAGCCTAAGTTTCATCTATGCAACAGCTTACAGTGCCTTTAAAAAGTATAAAATCTTAGGTTACAACCTATAACGTCAAAGTATTTTATTGTGTTTTTATATAAAAGACTACTGCTTGTGAAGCAGAAAAAAATTAGACAGTTTAATAATAAAAATCAGAAAAGTGAGCCATGTGTAGATATTCAGCTCCCCTCTCTGAGTTATTTGTAGTATAACCTTTACCTTTAATTATGTCTAAATCTTCTAAGAGTTTTTTTTCCCCCCTTTGCCAAATATTTACCTTAGTGGGGGCAGAAAGAGGATGCAATCCTCCGGTGCATTGTGGGTTGCAGAGGCCATGCTGCTTTAGTTTACCATGCTGATTTTAAATGCCTCACTCTGACATGCAAAGAGCTTAACAAAGAACAAAAGACAAAGGTTACGGACTGCACCCAGACAAGCTAGACCCTTTTCCAAAGGTTCTCTATCAACAAAAGGTATTTAGTATATTTTGAATTTTTCCATTGGAGCATAATAACTTCGCTGAGTTACCGTATTATGCTGAGCTGAGATTGTTTTCTATCTCTTCAATGGAAATAGTTTTTTATACTGGTGAAGGATTCAGAAATGCAAAGTTCTTAAGGGGTCATGGACAAAGCAACTCAGATTTTTGTATATTGGTACTTTATGCATGTCTGTTCTCCACAAGTATTCCACCTTTTTATTTGACATTGTTGTTCTTGTGTGCAGCTTGGTGCAGGCCAACCCTGACATAGCCATGGACTGCATCATTCATATGAGCCAGAACATTGCTCCCTCCCAGAGGGCCACATTATCACACTTGCTTGCCACGATGGACACCAGCAGTTCTGACACCAGTTGAGCTCTGGGATTTTATCAGCCATTGAAGAGAACAAATACTCCTTTTTTTTTTAAGTTTATTGTACTGTTGAAATGTGTAAGCACAAAATCACCCAAGTGTTGAAAGGCCCAGGAGCTAAAACTAATAGAATGTAGACAAGAATTTCAGGGCTGGAATACTGATGTTCCTTTTGTACCAAAAAAAAAAGAAAAAAAAGAAAAGCACATTTAAACAGTAATGGAAAATCTGTCCTGTTGAGCTGCCTTTTCATGCTCGTCATAATCCAAAGCTTTGACAGTGTATTGAATGTTTGAATGAAGAAATTAGAAATTTCACCTGTTTAGTCCTGGAAGCCTTCCTCTCTACTCGGCCTAACACTGTAATGCACTCCTCACTTTGCTGTATTAAGTCCATATGTTGTCAATCACTTAATGACTTAAGTTTTGCCTTATTTCATTGTGTGCAGTGTATTGGGGCTTTATGAAATGATATTATTTTTGTTTGCCCCCCAGTTATAATTTCTATTTAAAGTTATAACAGAACTTGTATGTTTGTCTTTTAATATCAGCTGTGAAAAATAAGCTCAGTCCATCCCACACATTGCTCCTGTAAGCAAACCACTTCCTACCCTGGCACATTGACACACCTTTTTTTTATTTCTCTCTTTAGTAAATGTGTTGCTGAATTAAGATGAAAAGACTCAGTGATTACAGAACTGACTCTGATTCTTAATTCCATTTGGACTACTTAACTTTTGTGAACTATGACAAAATAAGACTGATCAAGAGATCCTTGATAAAGCCAAAAAAGAATGCTCTGGCAGATGGATATTATTATTGTAGAAATATTGTCACAATCGTTTGACTGCAGGAGGAAATAGAGTTGTGCAAACTACATTAAATCACGGAATTTTATAGTAGCAACAACATTACCTGGATTAATATAAAGGTTTACAGTGGAAGCTGGTCCTTTTTAGTATCAGAATTGGACTAAAAAACAAACAAAAAAACATAAGTACAAGAATATGAAATGCTGAAGGAGTTAGTATGTGTTTTCATTACTTAGTTTTTTATTATCTGCTCTACATTTTTTCACTAATTTAATGCAAAACTGTGTAAGTCATATATAGATTACTGGTATATGAATTCTGCTGTTGCTATATTACATTCTTTATTACTATAGCACCCAGCTCATAAAAACAAAATTTAGTTTGTAAGGAAATTTTGATGCAAATATTCACTGCAAAAACTAGAAATAAGTACAAATTTCTTAAATTAAGTGCATTTACCTATGATTTGAGTAGGTAAATAAGATGATTTGGCAATTGGAATGAGGTGTATTACTCTTAAAATAAGATTATATGCACTTGAAATAAGACAATAGTTTTTTCTTATTTTGCAAATTGTCTATTCCATTGGAAAATTGTCATACTTATCTTCTCAATTCAAGAAAAAAAAGCCCTTGTTTTAAGAAAAAAATAAAATACTAATTTCAATTTTTGCAGTGTTATATTTCTACACAATTATGTGGAAGACTGATAATTGCAGGGTCATCCAGCAGACAGTCCATTTAACCCTTCATGTTGAGGTTAAGCCTTCAAAGGGCTGGAAAATTAATTGCATTGGCATTATAATTTCAGTTACAAAAACACTATTTTCAAATCGTAGATGCAATCAATTTTAGTCACATTACATTTAACAAGACTAAGACACTTAATTTTTCCCTTGAGCCTTTTAGGTGGTGGTAATACACCTAAAATGGGTATGCTGCCGCACAGAATGCAAAAGTTACAGTTAAGTCCTGTAACAGTGGGCTCATTGACAAGTAAGCTTAAACCCTTGAGTAAAAACATCCTCAGACTTTTGCTTTGTGCAAAGGAAAATTGCAATAAAATTGCTAACGTGATATTGATTGGAAATAATCGCAATTGGATTTTTGGCAAAATTGTTCAGCCCTAAAATGTAATTATTAAAAAAGGTTGGCTATATATAAAGTTGATTGTAAGGTAAATGTATGGAAGAAAATGTAAAATACACCACAAAGAGAGACATGGAGAACATCCGCCCCATTCTTTGATTTGAGCCACTCCTGAATCAGGGACAGTTTATGTCTCACAGAGGAGTCAAATGCACTGAAGGATGTTCCAAAGTCATCTTTCAGTTGAAAGCAAAATTTAGCATTTTGTTTAAAACTAAAGCAGTCTTGAGCAAAGGTGGAGAGGCACCGAATCCAAGTTCCTTAAGGCTCAGTTTGCAGTTTGCTCAGTCAATAATGATTTGGAGACTTATGTCTTCTACTAGTATTGAACCAGGGTGTTTTCTGAAGTCGCAAGTCAGAGCAGCTGTCTGCAAATGTTGAAGAGTTTTATGCTTTTCTCTGCAGACAGGGCTTTGGGAATTGTTGATTTCATTGCCCAACAGGACTGGGCACCTATCCTCACAACCGATTATACCAACACCTGCTTAAATGACATATCACTGTGCAACTGGCCTGTCCTAAGCTCCACTGAGAACCAGTAGATTTTAATGGCATAATGTTCATCTCTCATATTTTAAGAAGGCTAAAACTCAATGTTGCTTTATATATCAGTGATTATGGGTCTTGAAATGGCTAAACAAACCATCCCGGGCCTGAAAGGCTTCCCCACATATAGGAGATCTGTTGAACAGCTAATGTTGATATCCAGGTCTAGGAAGAATACTTTATGGCAGTCCTTAAAGGGCATTTTTGCCCTAAAACTGTCTCCATGCCTTGGAACAGTTGTCGAAACAGTAGCTTGTTTGGCAGTTTAATAGCAGATAGATGGAACCAGAGCTATGAATGCTGATAAGCTAAATGATTCCATTAAAGCAATCTGGGCTTCATCATCACCTCAGCATATTTATAGGACGACTGCCTCCATGCTACGCTGTATGCAGTAATTGATGCAAAACGAGCCCGAACCAAAGATTGAATCCAGTTCATGGACAAGCTTTTAATATGCAGATATTTCTGATTTCAAGAAAAATTTTTATTGACCTATTGATATTGTAATTATCTAAGAAACAGAATTATAATTTAAAAAATCTGTATGCCACAATCAAATTTGAGAAATAAATGCTTGAAATATACCACTATTTGTAAGAAACACCAACATATTAGTTAGTAGTTTGGCTGGTTTAATGGAATTACTGAAATAACAACCTTATATTAGACTTTACTGAGATGCACTTAAAAGTGTAAAAGGCTTGTTATTGTGAAACTGTATGGGATGCTCCTAATAATTTATTTTATTTTCAGCATCTTTACAATGAAGTTCCTGAAAATCCAGTTTTTTTTTATGTTTATCAAGGCAAATAGCAAATCAAACATCTTCATTTCAGAAATGTAAATCATAAGGTGGAGGAGCACCAAGTACAAGCTGACTTACTGGGTGTGTTTTGGAAAGATGTGGGTTACACCAAATTCAAACAATTAAATATATACAGCAAAAGATTGATAGAGTTATCATCGTCCCCAGCTGTCTTTTATAAATATAAATAAAACATCACAGCAATAAAGTCTAGCACAATACAACAGACAAGAGTTTTTGAGCTACATCACAGAACGGAGAACAATAGAGGAACAGGTAAGAACTAACTTCCATGCAGTTCTCCACACACTGTACTTATAGAAGTTTCCAGTCTTTGCTTGGCAAAACTAAAGATTTCAGGTCTGACTTTTTTTTTTTCAAGTCATATGTGGTTTTAGTTCCTAGAAATCAGTTTAATTGTTAAAAAAAAAAAGTTTCCGTCAAGGTTCTCCAAGTTCCTAGAACTTTCACTTCTTCGTAAATAATCCCACTTTGTTAGCTGCCATCCAAAAATTGGGAAGAACGAAAAAAGTTGATTATTAGGAAACAGTTTGGCCTTTTTAAAGCAGGGCAATGGGTTTGCTGTTGGGTTGGCTGCCCATGTACTGGGAGGACAGGGGATCCTGTGAGGTGTATGAGGTGTACAGCCCCGTCACTTGCACATCTGACAGCGACCCGCTCACTCCATTGGAGGCTGGAGGGATCGCTGATCCCAAGTCACAGTCTGAAAGTCGCAGAGGGGAGTTACTGAAGGTGCCCAAAGCATCCAGGTTAAAGCTGTCATCTTTCATTTCTTCCCACAAGTTCCCTGAAAAGCATTAGTTAGGGTGTTATTGCCATGAATAATCAACAGTTTGGTTATTATAAATTAATTTATGAGTAAATGGAACAAAATAATATTATGGTGATTTGTAACATTTAAATCAAAAATATAAAGATTGGAACAGAAAAGTAATAAATTGAGAAACTAGATTTAATAAACGTTTAAACCATATACTATTAGTTGAAAAAAACTGTTTAAACTTAATATGAATATAGTGATATTACTGGTATATTTTTGAAAAAGTTTATAAAATTACTGTAATTCTGAAATTATAATTAATTCTCTACTCATTTGAAATGGCTGTAAGACTAAAAGTTAGGTGGTCTGAAACTGTCATGCTGTTGATAAAGGAGGGAATTCATGCTTCTCTGCTCATTAGTTGTAGGACCAGTTTTTAGGAAAACTATAAAATATTCAATGCTGTGCAACTTTGGATTTTCTTATATGTTTTTCCCACCTCAGCCTATCTAATAGCAATAGATACATGGGATAAATAAAGCTCTGTTCATAATTACTTTAACATTTGTATTAAATCTTTCAACCTATGTTTCATTTAGTATATATTTAATTCATTATGTTTTAAAGCCTTACCACAAATGATTACAAAATATCTAACAGGCATATTATTGTTTTAACATACAACAAATTCATGTATGAATTAATTGTTTTGAAAATTAATCTTTAAATCATGTTTTTGATTGTACTACTTTTTAAGTTAATTAAACTATTAATTTTCTTTTTTTTGAATTTAGGTAATATATTCAACCCCGCCTCTCACCCATAGACTGCGGAATATAAGGACCAACCTCAATGCGACCCTGACAAGGACTAAGCAGGAATGGACGGATAAACCAACATTTGTTTTTTTGGAAAAGGTTTAATTTTTTTTTACCTTGAAAGGCGAAGTCCATGATGCTGGGGTCCAGTGCATCCACCTCTGTGTTTGTATCACTCTGCACACTGTAAAAATCATCAGGAGGCTTACTGGGCTGCTGGGTGAGTGGACTGTGGGAAAGGTCAGGGACCGTGTGGAGGGGGGGCGTCTGGGCCGGAGCAGGGGACATGGGGCCCAGTCGGGCCTGAGCCTGGAGTTGAGCTTGAAGCTGGTGGTGTTGGTGCATGGGCAAACATGGCAGAGACAGTGTGACGATGGGCGGAGGTTGCATCTGTGCAGGCACAGACAGAGGGAGACCAGTTGTGCAGCCAGCCAGCCGGGTCATGCCGGGCTCCAGAGGCTTCCGTCTGCAGTTTTCTGGGCGGTCTGTGATCAGTTTGTCCAGCTCGTCTGGAGGAAAGCAGAACAGACTGTCAGACTAAGTTGAAAACATGTTTTAACTTTAAAGTTTCTGAATAGATTTTTCTGACCTGGATTTGCCATGCTGCGGCGAATAGCTGGGAGATCTTTGCGTTTCCACTTCTGCATCTCTTCCTCCATCTTGTCAATTTTGGCAGGGTTCAGCGCCCACAGGCAGCCCTTACGGGAAGAGCTGCTCGTCTTGTTTTCCACCTTCTCAAAGCATTTATTTAAGGAAAGGTTGTGTCTGACTGAATTCTTCCAACCATCAGGTGCAGTCTGTTAAAAATCAACGTATTACACAATTAATTGAATTTTTATTGCTAACATGACAGTACCTTATTTTCACTCAGTGTCTATTAATAATATAAAGAAAAATCAGACCTTGAAATATGGAAAGTGTTCCTTCATAAAGCTATAGATCTCACTGACAGGGAGGCTTCCAGTTTTGCTGTTCTTTAAAGCCATGGCAATCAAACAACTGGAAGAAAACAATACGAGTGGAAATTTGTTTAAAATAGATCAGATTAATGAAGAGATCTATGAGGCTATTTTGTGTATTTGCTCACCTGTAGGAGTAAATTGGTTTGGGGAAAGATTTGGGCTGCAGGTCCTGTTCTTGTGGGGCCAGACGAGGTTGTGCAAAAAGACTTTGGTTGTTGAAAGACACATTGCTATAAAGTCCACCTGCTGAGCACTAAACCAGAGAAGAGAATGGAGAAGCTTTCAGTCTTTCATACAGTCGAGGATTTAAAACAGCAACATCTTTCTTTGTAAATATGTTTATAATTTGGCTGTTGACATAAAGTTAAAATCAGATTTTGGCACAAAGTCAATTAACCCACTCAAAAAATAAAATAAAACAATTTAGTCTATAAATTAAGTTGCCTAATTCTGTTAGGTGATAAAAAGGATATAGAAAAATAAGAAAAAAGGGGACAAAAAGCAAAGAACAGCCTAAAATCAGTTGATGTTTAGAAGCCAGTCTTTACTCTTATGAATGCCCATTTGTTTCAGCTTGTTTCATCTTAATGGACAGTTAAAACAATTTTTTTGGTAAAACATAATGATGGCATTATCTACGGACTTTTTTAAATGCTTCAGTGAGGAATAGTTGAGCCATAATCCTGTCTTTAAAGAAAATCTATTCACTATAAACCAGATGCTCCTGGTGAAGTTTAAAAAAAAAAGGAGTCAAAAGAAAAAAATAGCCAAAAAAAGTTTTTTGTTGTTTTTTTTTTAACTTATCACTTTTCTAATAAAACAATAAGTAATGCTCTGTATGCTTATTTGCTGCACAAGACTCCTCTGCTGAGGAAACAGCTCATTTAAGCATGTTGAAAGGTTCAGGCTGAATGTTTTAACTCATAACATTTTAGAATATAGTCAGAATGCTTTTATTCATTTGACAATCTATTAAAATAATGCATAGATCATAGTAGAGAACCCAAAAAATGTTAGCATTTAAAGAAAGTTTGAGTGACTGGATGTCGAAATCAGAACAAAGACCTGTGTGTGGTTAGTTTTAGCAAACAGATGTGTTTATGTTGTCATTAACAAGAAAAACTTGTAAACAGGTATTGTTTACATTTCCTGAAGTGTGTTGATAGCTCTTTTCCCCGCTGACATTTCATTTATTACATATAATTTCATGTAAAGAATTCTTTTAAGTATTGCTATGTGATGAGTTTTTTTTTTTTTTGAAAAACAAGAAGAAGTTTTAGGTGTACTGAGAAAAATACTGAAATTTCAAAGTTTATTATGAAAATGGTATTTAACATATTAATAAGTCCTTGCATAGAGTCTCACCTGTTGTCCATTTTGGGTGAGAGAGTACACCTGCTGAGATGCAGGCTGGTATACTGAGGTAGGACACTGATATCCAGGGGAAGGCAGCCCATTCATGGAGAAAGGAGACATCTGGGAAACCAACACAAGCTCATTTTTAACAAAGCTATGCACCATAAATATGACCTTTTATTCATGTTGTGCTGTGATTACTCACACTTCCACTGTGGGTGTTTATTATGCTGATACCCAGGGGGCTGTGCTGCATGTTGCTCTGAAGGTGCAGCACGGAGTTCTGGCTGACTGGTATCGTCATGTTATTTAGTTGAGCTACACAGAAAAGGTTCAAATAACAGTCCCATTAAAAAGTGCCTATTCATCCAGGTGCTAGTGCTCTTTCCAGTTTCCAAGAACCAACACACAGACAAATAGAAAAGTAATAAAATAGAAAATCAGCTTTGACTATTTTGAGTATTCTGCTACGGTGAATTAAGTAGGGAAATGAAATGTAGCTCCACAAATCTGTCTTTAAAATCAAATATAGTTGGTTCACTGGAAATAATCGAAAGCTACATAAGTAGTTTTTTCTTAAAATAATGGTATTTTTTTCTTGGATTGAGGAGATAAAAGATACATTTTGCCAATGGGACAAGACAATTTACACTTAAGAAAAGAAAACACATTGCATTGTC
>NW_015151384.1:320345-321575 GCF_000732505.1 Cyprinodon variegatus | reverse complement strand
TAAAGACGAACTGGCCAAATTCGATGAACCTGCAACCCTGGATGAGCTCATGTTTGTCTATCCATCAGGATTTTAGACTTCGAGCCAGAACCAGATCTAAAGTTAAGAGCCATGTTTTTTCTGTACCTGCCCCAGTAACGAAGAGTGCTTCTGTTCTACCTGTGTCACCTGAAACCGACTCCAGACCTAGGAGTTGTAACCAGCCTGCTTCTGTTCCTGCTTCTTTGACTGATGGTGTCTCTCCCTCCACAGCATCCTCTGAAAACAAATCTATGCAGCCCGGTCAAATCAGACTCACATCCGAGAAGAGTAAAAAGAGAGTTGGGGGAAACCTTGGTTTTTACTCTGGAAGATCCGTTAATCCAGTTTCAGCCAGCCCAGCCAAGACAAAAAACGTTCTGCTTCCTGCTCAGACCTCTACCTCCCACCTGCACCAGGTCAGTCTTTCCCATCACATCCATGATCATCATTTAGCACCATCCGTCAGAAAGCTTAAAATAGGACCACAGTCAAAACCCCAAACAGTAAGAGCTCCACATATCCAAGAGTCAGACCTCTGGAACTTTTTCTATGGGGATAGAGAGGATCTCTTCCCCTTCATGCCACCTCATTCATCTTCCTACCAACCAGTTAGTTTAGCGCCTGAACCCACTAGCACACCGGTTAGCCTTTTGCCTGAATCAGTCAGCGAACCAATTAGCCCTGCTCCCAAGACCCCCCGGCGTAAGAGACGGTGTCGCCGTCAACCAGCTCTGAACCGTCTAGAGACCCCTGAACCAGCTCTGAGCCGTCTAGAGACCCCTGAGCCAGTTCTGAGCCGTCTAAAGACCCCTGAGTTAGCTCTGTGCCGTCTAGAGACCCCTGAGTTAGCTCTGTGCCGTCTAGAGACCCCTGAGTCAGCTCTGTGCCGTCTAGAGACCCGAGTCAGCTCTGTGCTGTCTAGAGACCCCTGAGATAGCTCTGTGCCGCCCAGAGACCCCTGAGCCTGCTTTGTGCCGTCCAGAGACCCCTGAGTATCTATTTAAAGAGGCTTCAGAACTTGGAAATACGCCTCTAAGAGCCCCTCAGCGGGCGCTTCAACCCGCCTCAGGGGCTGAACCTGTGCCGCCATGGGCGGGCTCCTCTGTTCCTGAATCGGAGCCGCAATCGGCGGGCTCCTCTGTTCCTGACCCGGAGCCGCAATCGGCGGGCTCCTCTGTTCCTGACCCGGAGCCGCAATCGGCGGGCTCC
>NW_015151384.1:315539-317200 GCF_000732505.1 Cyprinodon variegatus | reverse complement strand
TTTTTCTTTTTCATTTTTATTAAGTAAAAGGATGAGCAGTCTTGAAGAAGAAAATTTAAATTAGGATGATTGATTACTAATTTTATTTATGAGTCAAGTGATGCAGCCACATTCTTAAAATTAAAAAGCATTTCTGGAAATGGTCAAGATTTGCTTCCATAGGAAAAGCATTGGTGCAGCAGTCTTAAGAGATTATGATGTTTTTGTTGAATAAAACTCTCTAAGGGCTATGATGGATTTACTTACAGAGTTTACGTTTTATTCACACAACAATGTTGGGATGATACATTCCTAAGGTTTTATTTTTTTCTGGAATAGTGTAACAGCTCTTTAATTCTATTACAACATGTATTTTATTTTTCTTAAATTGATAAAAATGCATTATTTTTCAGCTTTCTTCCTATTGTGTAGCCGATTTTAGGATGGGAATGTGCAAAAATATAAAATTCTAAATCATCTTATTTTTTTTTTCTTATAAACAAGATCATCACGTCATCATAATTATAGTGCAATTTACTTTTCAAAACACACCCACCAAAATAGTACAGATTAGCTTTTAAGTTTTCCGATGTGTACCACCTTTATAACAAATGTTTTAATTTTATGAATTTATAACAAACACCATATATTCTATAGTTGAACTTCTAGTAGTATTTGAAATTCCATTAACAAGAAAGTTTTCTAAATTCTATGACATTTTAAAACATTAGGTAACTGGCTAGTAATGGGTTACTTTCTATGAGCGGTAATTGAGTTACTAACTGAATTATTTTATTTAGAGAAGTAACTTTAACTAGTTATAATATATTTTAGTAATGTTCCCAGAACTGGCAAGCACGAATAACAATAAAATTCAGAATTGGCTGTCTACATTAACACTTGCTTGAATGAAATCCATGAATGCATGAGATACCATGGAAAGATAATTCAAAGGCAATCTGGAATAAACAAATACTGAGTTATTGCATATAAATTTTCATGAGACTAAAATACTATGACCTAACTAGTGGAAGTCTTAAATATTCTTTCTAAGATCTGCTCTTAATCTGAACATTATAAAAGACACGAGAATACGATATGATGCTAAACCTTAAACTTTATTTTAATATAAAAACCAAATCACACACCAAGAACCTGTTGGAGACTTAAAAACAGAGCCTGTCAATAACTCAATTGTTGCATATGAGATCACGAAGTAAAAAAGTGGTCACTTATAAAATACTTAAACTTGACTTCAAATTAAAGCAAAGAATACATGACGTTATTTCCAATAACAATGCATTATATTCCACAGTTGAAGCATGATGTATTTATAAGGATCAAGATTTTAAAAGCAAAACACAACCACCAATTTACACAATAATTAAAGGTAGTTCTTTCAGTATACTAAAAATTTGCTTGGTGATCTCTTATCTCATTATGAATTTTTTATGCCACTGTCAGGTCTAAGCACCTAAAACATCATACATACATACAGGGAAAGAAAGAAGGCACAGAGACAATTAATTTAGTTACTCGCAAGGAGAGTAGGAAGAGACTGCAGAGTTTACAATCTCCACCCCACTCTGCAGTCTTCAGCTTTCTCCTCGTCATTTATTGAAGAAAAGGGGATGTCCCTAATTACACCAGCTGAGGTTTAACTAAGGGAAAGGGAAACAAAA
>NW_015151384.1:308687-312469 GCF_000732505.1 Cyprinodon variegatus | reverse complement strand
GAAATCATGATTTCTTTGTCAGTCTGGATATTGCTAAGGGAAGCTTGAACCTTTTCTTTCATCTCGTTGGCAATTTTCATCAAATTCTTCAGCTCTTCTGTTTTTTTCTTTAACATCTCTTTGATTAGCTCTAGATTTTGTGCTTGAGTGTACATTTCCTGGCCCTTTCCTTGTTGTTGTTGTTGTACCCGTAAAGCCAAGGCATTCATGAGATCCTTCAGTTTATTTCCTTGAGTTTTGAGGCGAAAGTTAAGATCTTTAATTTTGGATTTTTCTCTGTTATTTGCATCAAAGAGATTGTTGGTTTCTTCTATCTTCCTTTGTAATTCCACCATTTTGCTTTCCATGTTTTGTCTTTGCTCTTTAATATGTTGTTTATCTTGTTCTAATGCTTCAGTTTCTTTATGCAGGTCGTACCTTATTAACTCCAGGTCCAGTTTATCTTTGACTATCTTTTGTTTATCTAAGTCCAGATCAGAACCAATGGTGAGGTCTGTAGTACTCCTCTTCTCATGGACCAGCTCCTCTTTAGGTTGTTTGCATTTCAATCGCAAAATCTCCAGTGCATCTTTCTCTCTTCTTATGTTTTCCAATTTTTGATCCATTACCCTTCTTCTCCTGTGCACCTCTCTTTTGAATGATTTATTTGCTTCTCTTATTTCATTTATTATTATTTTATTCTTTTCTTCTTTTCTTACAATTTGTTTTAAAATATCCCTATTTTCTTTTCTTTTACTTTCCAGCTCTGAATTTAGCACTTCCATTTCTCGTATGTCTGCCATGGCCAAATGGCCACCATTCCTACCTTGTTTGTAATGTTTATTTGTCTCACTCAAAATAAATCTCTTATCTTCAGTTTTCATTTGTGACTGTTTTTCATTCTGTCCCTCAGCTTTAGCCTCATGTTTCAATGTCTCAGTTACTATTCTTAATGTCTCCTGTTTCAGCTCACTTGAATCTAGATTTTGCTCCTCTCTTTCATAGCTTCCATAACCAGGCCTATTTATTGTGAGTTTGATTTTTTCTCTCAATTTTTCTTGATGTGGTATGAAGGTCTTATGGAATGTTTCCTCCGCAAATGTCGCCTTTTTGCTTTTTAAGGGTTTGTCTCTTTCTAAACTTTCCCTTTTGTCAGATTCCCCTTTGCTTATATTTTCTCTTTTAAATGAAGAATCTGTTTCCTTTCCATGTCCAAGTTTAATCTTTAAATGTTCAATCTCAGCCTTATACTTAGAGATCAAAATGTTGATTTTTTCGAATTGGTGTTTTGTAGCTTCAATTTTTTTCTCCTGGTCTTTGAGTACTCCCACGTTTACGTAAGCCTCCTCCATATTAAATTTTATTGCTTTGCTCTTCTCCCTTGCCTTACCAGCTATTTCCCTGATATTATTTTGGCATTTTTGCATAATTTCCAGCTGTTGGTGAGTCCCTTCAGATTTTCTCTGGATTTGTAGTTTTAGAATTTCTAATTCATCTCTCTCTCTTAAGACTCTCTCTAGCCTATAATCCAGTTGTCTTCTCCTTTTTATCATTGTAATTTTGGGAATGCTTATATCTTCATTCAGGTTCATTTTGTTCTGCTTCAGTTCAGGCTTAACTAAAATTAAAAGCTTCTGAAATTGTTTGATGTCTTGCAGTAGCCCTTTGATTCCACTTTCAGTTTTTAGGAGATCTTCAGTCGTTTGAAATTCTTCATGCTTCTCACAAAATTCTGGTTTTATCATTTTAATAATTGCTTGTGTTTTATAAATCTCTTGCTGGAGCATTTCTTTATCAGTATCTTGAATATAATTTCCCTCACTACATACGTTTCTCTCCCCAGTAAATGGCTGGGCCTCTTTTTTTAGGTCTTGCATCATAAAATCTATCCTCTTCGTCTGAGTTTTTTGTTCAATATTAGCAGTTTTTGCCCGATAGTCCATGCCAGACTGAATAAGTTTACTCATGAACACATCGGTCCCCTCCCCCAAATAACCCCTTTGTTGTATTTCTTTAGTTCTTCTGTCTTTGACTATATTTGGATTAAGTGGTTTCTGATACTGTTTTTCATCTACTTGTGTGAGGATACTTTTCATCTCTTCACTCATATCCTGAACTTTTTTAATATCTGATTTTAGTTGCACCTTTAAACATTTTTCCTGCTCTTTTAATTTGTCTATCTGTTTTTCCATCACATGTGTTTCTTTCGTAAATAATTCTGTCTGATCAACATGAATTGACATTTTGCCATCGGTCGCTGTCTCTTTTGCTTTGCCAGTCAGAATTTCTGTTCTTACTTCTTCCCAAGTGTCTCCATGTTTTTCCTTCTGAAGTTCTAAAGCAATTGAAGGCAGCGTCAATGTCCATGTGTTGATCCGGTCCTTTAGGTGAGCCAGCCTGCCCTGAACAGAAAAAAAAACATAACTTTGTAAACATGTCATGGTATAAAAAGAAGAAGTTAAAGAGGAGCCCATATTCTTATCTTCAGGTAACACAGAGTACATGTCAGATTAAATGAGATTACTTATACTTCAGCGATAGTATCTAGGTGTTACTTTATTGTATGTATGTCTCGTACCATGTGCGTTGGTTGTACTGTTCTTTTTACATCTCTTTGCAGGTGAGGAAGCAGACTGAAAATATTTTATCATTATCTCCTTTTTATCTCTTTCTTTCATATTTTCTCCTTTTTTCCCAGTTTTTCCTTTCTTGTTCTACTTACATTGCAGTGTATAATCTGTAAAACTCCCTGCATAATTATAATAAAGCAATTTATATGCATAAAACAAGCAGAACACCATGACGATAGCCGTACTGCTTCTCTTGTGAAAGTACAATCTGTTGCGCTCTTTTTGACACCAAGAAAATTATTCTTATTGCCACATTGCCAGACACTTAAAAAAAAGCAACAAAAAAAAGAGGAGCTGTCAGAATTCAGACAACAGATCAACCAACAATTAGCTTCTAAGGCATTAACTCTCCAAGAACACAGCAATAAACTCGAGGAGGCGAAGAAACGTATTGATGAGCTGGAAAGGTGGTCGGCAGCAGCTAATGAAGTTCTCCAAGACACACTACAAGAGCAAAAAGCGTTGCTCGAAAAAGTTAACGATTTGGAATCAAGGTGGAGGCGAAACAATCTCAGAATATACGGGGTATGCGAGGTAATGTAGGGTTCCTCTGTGATTCAGTTTGTGAAGGAATTGATAAAGAGAGAAAAGCTTATTGAAGAAGGGACTGATGCTCAAATACAACGCACTCATCACTCACTTGGTCCAAAAACAACCCCCGACGCCCCCCCCCCCAAGATCAATAGTTGTCAACTTTCTTCAATACAAAGTCAAAGATGCCGTTCTCGGACATGCCTGGAAAAAGAAGATCCAGCTCAGGGATAAAACTATTTCTTTTGACCATGACTACACAACAGACGTAATCCAACAACATAAAGCTTGTTTTGAAAGAGAACGGCAACAGCTTCCAGACGCCATACACCCAAATGCACATCCACTAGGAGAGCGACCAACAAACCTACAACAGCGCTGAAGAGGCCGAAATAGATCTGCGCCGCCGAGTTCTCCTACCTGGGGGCCACTGTGGTGAGGTCAACACCAGCGGGACAGACATGGAGACGGGAACAAGCGTCACCATGGCAACGCGTGTCGCAGCGAGGAGAGAGGGAGAAGCTTCACCTAAATATTAGGGACTACTTTTTACTCCATCCAGACAGTGTCTTGCTCATGACCAAAATCTAATAAATTAGCAAATATTCCCAAAGGAGTAAATCATGATAATCTAATTAAAAT
>NW_015151384.1:305088-306473 GCF_000732505.1 Cyprinodon variegatus | reverse complement strand
TAGACTGGTTTAAATCTTATCTATCTGATCGATTTCAGTTTGTCACGTTAATGACAAATCTTCCTCATGCTCAAAGGTTACCTGTGGAGTTACACAGGGATCAGTTCTAGTAGGGCTTGGGATCTGCATTGTAGGACGTGGCGGCCATGTTGATGTTATGCTCTGATAGCATAGCTCCGATAGCATAGCTCTTATACCGTAGCTCCGGTAGCATCACTCCGAAAGCACAGCTCCGACACAACGTTGTGAGAGAAAAAAAAGATGTTAAAATCCCGAAAAGGATCTGGAATTTACTGGGACACGTTAAATAGAGAAGCCAGGGACCAGTATGTTGAAAAAATCAGCATTATTAATGATGTGGATCCATAAGAAGTTCCTAACAATGAGTGGAGCACCGATGAGTGAGCGCCTATACTTCAAAACATTTCCGAAGCTACAAGTCCTTGGAGTCTCATATGCAGTTCATGAATGGAAGGGTTCAGGAGCTGCAGATCATAAAGCCAGCAAACAGTGGGAACAGAGTAATCCATACAAAGGTAAGCTGTGCTCAGACGGGCTCTGAAACCTGCTAGTTTAGTAACTGCTAACCGCTAGTGCTAACAACCCCTCACGCATGTAATGTACTTTTAACTAGCTGCTATGTGTTTCAAAGGTGTAGTTAGTAACGTTAACTGCCAACCCTCCCCAAACCCTCCAGGTTCTTATCACATATTTGAGCCTTTTCCCGTTGCCGTTTTTATTATTTTCCCGTAAAAGATCCCAACTTTGAAGGAAAGAAACAATGTAGGCTATAAAATAAAACCATGCATCTTTAACTTACCAGAATGAAAATTCAGGGAACACACTCTCATTGACATCGGGATACTGTGGAAAGTTATGTTGGTCGTCTTACCGCGCGATCCAAGCTAGCCGACGACTATTTATCGACGACACTTGGTCTCCATGGTTGCGCCTCCAGGCAGGAAAGCGGTGGAAAGTTAACCCATTTTCTATGTTTTTCCCATGGCGATTATGTGTTGCTCTGTTACAGCCCAATATACAGCAACGGTTTACCATGTTGAAAACCAAGTTAAGGTGAAATCAATCAAATTAAAACACGGCTGAGAGGGAGTACATTATGCGGTAGTCATAGGCAGTAGTCTGAGCAGCGGTAAAAGAGGCACTCAAGATGGCGGCGACGCAAAGTACTTACGTCATGAGGACCAAGCCCTATTCTCTTTACTTTATATATGCTCCCAATCTGTAGAGTTATTAGACAGTATGGGATTAATTTCCATTGTTATGCTGATGATACCCAGCTATATCTGTCTATAAATCCAGATGAAGCTAACCCATTACACAGATTACAGGCATGTCTGAAGACATAAAAACCTGGATGACTCTTA
>NW_015151384.1:284897-304888 GCF_000732505.1 Cyprinodon variegatus | reverse complement strand
CAGATTCTTTTAGTTCAATCTCTAACGTTATGCTCTCTCTGCTTTTTCTCATAGTAGCTTTGCCTCATCTGTTCCTGTTTAGCTGTGTCTCCATCCGGGAGAGAAATATCAGCTGTGCTGCTGCCATCCACGCCGTTGTTTATAGATGCTGGAGATCAGCCTGTTTTCCAGTGTAGTCCTGTTTCTCTGACTGTAACTAACTGGATGTGCTCTCTTCATCCTCTGACATGGGAGCTGGCTCGGAGCTTGTATGCCTGGCTGTGTGTTTCCTGGACGGGGCCGCATTATACAGCTGCTTTTTGTATCTCTGCTTTTGTCTCCTTGAACCCCAGTCGGTCTCAGCAGATGGCCGCTCACACTGAGCCTGGTTCTGCTGGAGGTTTCTCCCTGTTCAAAGGGAGTTTTTCCTCTCCACTATCGCTACAAACATGCTTAGTGTGAGGGATTGTATTTGAGTCAATGAGTCGATGCAATCAACTGGTTTTCTTTATATGGAGGACTTTGAATCGATTTGACTATATGATCTGGTTTAACTGCAAAGTGCCTTGAGATGACATGTGTTGAGAATTGGCGCTATATAAATAACTGAATTGAATTGAATTGAATTAAAGCAGCCTTTATGAGCCTTGATGCAGAAAAGGCTTTTGATCGATTAAACTGGGATTTCTTATATCTAACGTTTGGTCTTACTAATGATGCCATTCACTGTATTAGAGCAATCTATGATAAACCAACCGCAAGAATACAAGTGAATGGCTCCCTGACAGATCCGTTTGAACTCAGTAGAGGCTGTAGACAGGGCTGTGGACTAAGCCCCACCCTTTTCGCTTTATACATTGAGCCATTGGCTCAGGTGATTTGGCAGAAAGATGATTTAAAAGATAGAAGAAGAAGAAAATATGATAAATGAAAGAGAACAAAAGATTGGATTATTTGCGGACGATATATTGCTGTTTCTAGAAGATATTAACACTACCCTTCCCAAACTGGTTGATCTTATTAATAATTATAAAGTACATGCTGGATACAAGTTGAATATTTCTAAAACCCAAATACTACTTTCAACCATGCCCCCTCAAACGAAACTGCACATACTGTACATATGATATAAAATGGAACGCAACAAAATTAAATACATAGTATTTCTGTCTAAAGACACTTCTTAACTATATAATTTTAGCTACAATCCCATAAACCAAAATATTAGAAAAGACATACAGAGAGGGTCTACTTACCCACTGGATTTAACTGATAGAATACATGTAGTTAAAATGAACATCCTCCCAAGGCTGCTTTACTTATTTCAATCCCTCCCAATCAATATACCACAGAAACAATTCACAGAGTGGGATAAACTGTTAGCAAGGTTTATTTGGGATGGAGGGAGGGCTAGGGCATGGCCCTTCCTAATCTAAAAAATTATTTATTTGCAGCTCAACTGCGTTACTTGTCTTGCTGGTGTGATCCTGGATATTTTGCTAGATGGAAAGAGATTGAGACATGCATCCCTGGATATAGTATTCAGACACTCGTGGGAGAGAACACTATACCAACCAATTTAATAAAGTTACTTGACCCAATTGCTCATTTCACTATGGAAATTTGGTTTAATGTAGAAAGACAATTAAAGCTGAAGAAAGAAAGAAAAATATTAAGATGAGTAGGCCATGACAAAGACTTCAGGCCAGGAAGACATGGCCCAAAATGTAAATATTGGATAAATAGAGGGCTTACAGCCTTTTGTAATTTAATTAATAACGGGGAAATGAGGAGTTTTCAATATCTTAAAGACAAATTCAGACTTGATAATAGAGATTTCTTTCAATACCTACAACTAAGAGAATATTATAATAAAGAAATCAAAGATGGAAGTGATCCTAATGCAGTTCTGGAGACATTGTGTGGTGCATATCAACATAAAACTCGAAAAATTATCTCACAGCTGTACACTAGCCTATTGTCATGTCAAAAAAATACAACTCTGTATGTGAAAGAAAAGTGGGAAAAAGAAACAATGGTCACAATTTCAAATGAAGAGTGGTATGAAATCTGTGAGTTGTCTCAGACTTCTACAAATTCACTAAAATGGAGGGAATTCAACTGGAAAAATGTCATTTGTTTTTGTATCACGCCATCTATTAAAAGTAAACAACTGTCTCCCCAACAAATGTGTTGGAGGCAATGTGGCACTGCTGGTGCCAACCATGTGCATGTTTTCTGGAACTGCATTGAGATAAAACCTTTCTGGTCTTCTATCCACCTTACTGTTGTATTCTGTTCCATTTACTTTTACCGCAATGTATCTTGGCCTTATGTCTAATGTGAAAAAAGATGATCAGTATTTGGTTAAGATATTACTGTCAGCGTGGAGGAAAGCCATAACAAGAAAATGGCTCAGACCAGAGCCACCCAACCGTACTCAGTGGATGGACATTGTGGAGGAAATATTTACTATGGAAAGAATGACTTTCATTTTAAGACTGAAAAAAGCTCAATTCAAAGAAAAATGGGAGAAATAGATAACATATAAATTAGCCTCGGAAACGGACTGACTTTTGTAACACGACAACCGGATGCTGTCTTTGGTTAAAGTGTTCATTTTGTTTTGTACCTTGCTGATGCTCAGAGGGCTGATATCAGTGCATTGTTTCTTTTATTGTCAAAAACAATAAAGATAAAAGTAGGGGAAAAAATTACTTGCTTCATATGTCTACTACAACTTTGAATAAAATAACATACCCTGAGGATCATCATAGTTAAACCACAGGCCTTTGATCAAAAAACATTTGCAGACGTCACGCACATTACACTGTTGGGAGGGGGCCGAAGACCTGCCGTTTGGCATAGCCAAGGCATGAGTGCATTGTTTTTTTTTGTTCTGTTCCTTGGCTTTTCAGTTGATACTCATTAGGCACCCAAAGAGGCAGATGAATGACATGGTCAAGACAATTATTTAAAAGCACCTTCTGGCATCTCAAATGTTTCATCATGCACACTGCAGCGACTATATCAATTTATAAGAAGGCATGAAAATTGTTTAAGGTAGCTGGGGGTAAATCTAAATCAATGTGAGATGTTAGCTATGATCCAACACTAATGAATGAACTCTAATCTTGCCTACCGGTATGTTAAAAGCACATGGCTTTAAATTCTGAGAAATTGTGAAAAAAAAGGCAACTTTCTTTGCTATTTTTCACCTTTGAGGGGTAACAAATAAAAAACTTACGGGCAGACACATGTAAAGTTAGACAGTTTTGAAAGCCCTGGATGTTTTCTATCAAACTAAACTAGGAGAAACAAATATGGTGCAATATTTTTTCTATGCCCCCCTGATGTAAAGATAACCCCAAAAATGCCAAATGTACATGGGCTGGTGGAATGACCCATATGCATAAAACAGCAATCCTTTATCAGAGGAAGTAACAAACTGGAAGGAGCTTTCTTTGTCAATGATACACAGAAACCATTGCTACCTCAGGAGGGGAAAGCAATAGTCAGAGCAGGGAGCTGCTGACCTTGACTAAGGACACTGCCAACCAGTTCACATGTCTTGCAGACCTGGAGAATTTCTCCCTTATGTTGATGTGTGTAGGGAGCTCTAGGATTAGGAGTTGGGGGCTCTAATAGGGACCACCCTTTTGTTGGACTTCAGCAGGATTACCCTCTGTCATCAGTCCTGTTCATAACTTTTATGCACAACAATTCTAGGTGCAGCCAAGGACTGGAGGGACTCTGGTTTTGGGAACATAATATGTTATCCCTGCCTTTTGTGGATGATGGGATTATGCTGGCTCCCTCTTGGCTCCCTCTTGCCAAGACCAACAGAACCCACTCCTAGCTAAGTGCAAAGCGGCCAGGATGAAGACCAAGCCCTCCGAATCAGAGGCCTTGCTTCTGTTCGGTCAGAGGAAAATTCCTGCCTAAAGTGGAGGACTTCAAGTATCTTGAGGTTCTTACATGATTTTTACAAATTTCCCTTAACTTAATTAAAAGAAAAAGGTCCACACAATCAACAGCTATGCCTTGTTGGTAATCAAATATCCTGACGGGGTAATAAGTTAGGGAGGAGGAAATTCAGGCCACGGGTGTTAACACACTAACTCTACTTAACATTCATAGTGAATTACACTCCAAAATCTAGTATCCAAAAAGAATACATCTTGAAGATGGCTCCAAGGGATAAAGTGTTCACTAAATGTCAGTGGAATATGGAAATAAAGGAAGGAGGAATCATCATGGGAGTAAAAAACCCCTGCATGGCATGTACCACGACAGATAGCTCGTCTGCCTAGATGTGTGCCTGGCTGTGGAGCTGGTTGACAGTTGCCTTTCGTATCTCTGCCTCTTTTCTATGTCTGCTAAACCCCAGTCGGCCTCACCAGATGGCCGCTCACACTGCATCTGGTTCTGCTGGAGGTTTCTTCCTGTTAAAAGGGAGTTTTTCCTCTCCATTGTCACTACAAGCACGCTTAGTATGAGGGATTGCTTTCCAGGTCAATGAGTCAATGCAATCAGCTGGTTTTCCTCAGATAGAAAACTTTGAATCAATCTGACTGGATGATCTGGTTAACTGTAAAGTGCCTTGAGATGACATGTGCTTTAAATTGGCACTATAAAAATAAACTCAATTGAGTTAATTGTCTTCAAAACTTTGGACCAAATGCTATAACTGAACAACAAGCAGAAAAACTACTGCTGGGTTCATCACTTCAAAATGAAAGTTATACACACATGCTAAAGCAGATTTTTTAAAGCAACTCTACTTTTGAAATGTGACCAATGCTTTTCTACTTTTAGATGAGGAAGCAAAAGACAGAGACTTACCATATATGCTTTGACTTGTCTATTACTCTCTCTCATCTTATTTTGGAGTTTCAGCATTTCCTCGTTTGCACTTTTTACATCTTCAGCGGATTTTTCAATGTTAGCTTTAAGTTTTTCTGTTGTTAAAACTACAGTTATTATATCTTTCACATTTTTCTCATTCTTTTGTCTTTGTTGATCCAGTTTCTTCTTCAGAATTTCCAACTCATCACCTTCTCTAGTAATTTTCTCCAGCTTCATGTCAAGCTGTTTTCTCCTCTTCTGGGCCTGAAAACCCATCCATTTTGTTTGGGTCTTTTCTTCATTAAAGTGATTTCTGCAATTTAATGTTTCTTCTCTAAACACATGCAACATTTCTCTGATTTCTTCTGGTGTTACTTCCTGCTGGTTGGACCTCATTCTTGTCTTCAAATATTGGTTTCTTCTTCTCTCTCTTTGTGTATGTCTCCAAAGTTGTCTCTCATCTTTAACTACTTGGTGTTGCTTGTGTTCTTCCATATTGTCCCTTTTTAGATTTAACATTGAATTCTTGTCATTTAACAGTAGTCAGTTTTTAATTTCCTTCATGCTCCTTTGTTGTTGAACTGTGAAGGGAACAAAACATTGATGAGAAAGTACAGTGCTGCAAATAATCAGATAAGCTTTTTTTACATGACAACTTTGATTCAGGATTGTACAACAATATGCATATTTAGTCAATGTATCTTTCCTATTAGCCACAAATTACTAATGGTAAACTAGTAAATTATGAGATCAACATAGAGGTGCTACAAAAATCTCATAGTTTCTTCCTCTTTTCAAAGAATAAAGATCAACACAGCCCAATCAGAATTGTAACTGGGACTTCAGTTGAACCATAAACAAAAAAATGAGACGCTGTTGTGGAGAAATTTAAAGCTGGATTAAGATCCAAAAATATTTCCCAAGATTTAAACACCTGAATGAACACTGAGCAAGTGATAATATTTAGATAGAAGAAGTAACAGAACACTGCAGTTCTATGAAGACATGTCGTCCCTCTAAACTTTGACCTCAAACAAGGAGAAGACTGACCAGAGATGCAGCCACGAGGCCTGTAATCTCTCTGGATGAACTGCAGAGATCTAGAGCTGAGGTGACTGTCAATAGGACAAAAATCCGTCATATATTGCACACATCTTTCATTTCTGGAAGAAAGCAGTTCGGAAAGAGATCCATAAAAACATTTTGGCAACAATGCAAAACATTATATTTGGCGTAAAAGCAACAGCTCATCACCCTGAACACGCCATCCCCACTGTCAAAAGTGGTGGTGGCAGGATCATGGTTTGGGCCAGCTTTTCTTAGGACAGGGAAGATGGTTTAAATTGATGTGAAAATGGATGGAGCCAAATGCAGGAAGAAAACCTGCTGGAAACTGCAATAGATCTGAGACTGGAACAGAGATTTATCCTCCAACAAGACAATGATCCAAAACAAAAAGCAACATCTACGACGGAATGGTTCATAGATAAACATATCTAGGTGTTAGAATGGCCTAGTCAAAGCCCAGACCTGAATCCAACCTTGAATCTGTGGAAAGAAATGAAAGCTGCTGTTCACAAATGCTCTCCATCCAACCTCACTGAGCTCCAGCTATTTGCCATAATAATGGGCAAAAATGTCAGTCTCTGATAGAGGAAATAATCAAAGAGACTCGCAGGAAAAGGTGGTGCTAGAAAGTATTAACTCAAGGAATATTTTTAATAATTTTTTTGAAACTGTTGAATGTTGAATCATTTTTGCAAGCCCCATATTTCAGTTTCATATTTGTTAAAGTTCAAAATATCAAATCAGTTTCACTCAATTTAAAAATGTGTCCCACTTGTTGATTCATCACAAAGAATTACAGTTTTACATCTATATGTCAGAAGCCTGTAATGTGTTAAAAGTTTAAAAACTTCAAGCAGGGTTAATAATTCCCCAAGGCACTCTACCTCCATTTGTTGCCAATAAATTGTTTATAAATTAGTGTAGCTGGACTGTAGAAATAATCTGCAAAAAACGTGGTTCTGTGAGAGGAGAGGTAAATGTGAATGGGGTGACGTTTGAAAAGTTAAGGGGTCAAAAATTAGGAGCAATATTTATGGTTAAGAGAAAAAAAGGGGGATATTTTTCCAAGTCATTTTTTTACTATGTCATTTATTCATTTATAGAACTTTAATATTTAGATTGTCAGTTAAAACAGTTGTCAGCAAGCTAAATATTTTTTTTTCCAAAATAAATACTCAGTTTGATAAAGAAATATTTAGCTTAGTGCTAGCTAAATATTTATACAAAATACTTAACAAACTAAATATAATACTTGGAAATTTAATACTTAGCTAGCACCAAGCTAAACAGTTATTTAACAAACTAAACTTTTATTTGCATATTTGATTCTCTTTGTTTGATTGAACCATCATATCACCCATCGTAAAATCATTCAAAGCTTTGTTAAACATGGATTTAAACGAATGTTTTATTTTTACAAACAAGTTGATTCTCTAATATAACATTATAATATAACATTAACATTCAGTATTAACATTTTTGAAGAAAACTAAGGATTAGGCTGTTGTAATTAATAAGTAATATAAAAATAGATATAAAAGCTAAATTATTTATTTGAAAACTGACATCAGTTTTACACAGTTTTATTATCTTTTAAAGGGAAGGCTGTCTGATTTTTCTTTTATGAACACAAACATCTTGTTGTTTTTAAGTGGGCTAATTTCCTAACTAAATGAGCGAAGGGTAAAAATTACTTTAGATTCAGCTATATCCTATTTATGCTAAAGCACATGTCTGCACTTGGGGAAATGTGTCATTTACATATAGTATAAATAGGTAGCAGCAAATTAAAAACATTCTTAAGCTAATTCTTAAAGCCTCTATTAAATGTATCTTATAATCTTGGACGGCGTTTGATCCATATTGATTTAGTAATATCTGCCCTCACAAAAAGTGTTTCATAGGTGTCAGATTATGAGGACTCAGCATTTCCAGTAAAACCATGCTAGCAGGTTACAAATTCAAAACAGATGCCATAAGAAACAGATTTCTGTAGAAATAATAACAAATTAAAATCTGTAAAGAATCAGAAGGTATTAAGTGACATTAGCATTATTTATCATACTCACATTTTATCATCTTAATTTATGGAACATCACCAAATTAATGCAGCAGGTCATCTGTCAGCTGTGTGCTAGCCTGCTTTTAAAGTATCTCTGTTGATTTAGCTTGCTGTTTTCTGTTCAAAACCCTGTAGGCCTATGGATGCTATTGGTTGTTTCCAAACTGAAATGTCATGCTTAACCAGTCTGGGGTTTTCTGATAAGGGCTGTGTTCATGTTTGGCTTTCCTGGGTTGTCCTGATTGTGAATAAACACACGCCTTTTTCATGATTATTCAGACTCTTACTCTAACTCTAACATTTATAAAAATATCTAACCCTAAAGCTAACCTAAACTCAATTCCAGAGGTGTCAAGTAACAAGGTCCAAATACTTTGTTCCCTTACTGAAGTAGGATTTTTGGCCATACTGATCTGCTTACACTTTTTTTGCAATTATCTCTACTTTCTTCTCCTTACATTTTAAAAATAGGCTCGTTAGTTTTGTTTCGTTTAAACTCATTTTCATTATTTCATTATGGCCTGTTGGTAACTTGTTGTTCACCACATACCAAAATAAACAGTTTTTCAAGATAATGCAAAGTTCACTTTGGCACCGTTGCCATTATATACCAAACCAAAAAAATAAAGCCCAAAGAAGTTAGCATCCAGAATTGAAGAAAAATGTTACTTTATTAATATTTCAGTGCAGTCAAGCTTCTGTCCTTAACATTTCTTCCTGCACTACTTTTTTATTTTAACTACTTTTACGCTTTTACTGCAGTAAAAAGCTTAAATTGATGTTCCAACTTCTACAAAAAGTGTTTGTAAAACAGTAGGATTTCTACTTCTACTTGAGTAATAAACATTATTACTTTTGACACCTTCGCTCAATTCACACCTTATTTCTGAACTTAACCCAAAACCTAACAAGAGAACCTTTCTTCATGGTTGAATAACTCTCGAATACTGGGCCATACTGTACATGTCCTTCTATACACACACACACACACACACACACACAAACACACAAAATCATGTTTCTGTATCCTTGAGGGGGTTTACATTGGCTTCCATTCATTTTTTAACCCATTGCTATAGCCTAACCATGACTCTTACCCTAACCCTAACCATTACGGGTTTATAAAATAGCATTTTACACATGGGGACCAGGCATTGGTCGACATGATGTGCTATGGTTAATGGAAATTGCTTTCCAGAAATATAACCATGCACTGCTGTATTGTTGCTGGATTGTTGTGAGATCTGAGTGTTCAGTCTCACAGCAAATCCATCTTGAAAGACTCCTGCTAATATGTCACTGTCATATAAAAATAATACATCTGCTCTTCCTCTTCAGCAGGCATCTGCTCATCGGTCTGCTCTGCAACACCTTTGTGTTCGGCTCCAGGAACTCTCTATGTGGCTTCTGCCACATGATGTGGAAAATCATCTGGCTGAATTCCGCTCCTTCCTCTAGGCTCAGACTGAACTTCACATCCAGGTTAATGACTCACATGCTCGCTATCGTTCCTGAGCTATTTAGTCACTCACCTGTGTTTCCGTTAATAGAGATTCCACCCATATAGTCCTAGCTGACTAGATGCAGAACTTCGAGCAATTAATAAACACTTTTTGATAATTTTTTTCAATTTGTCTGCCTGAATTCTGGGTCCAACATTCTGAGTCCTGACATCTGGAAGATGATCACAGGAAGCTGAAGTAGCCCTGCAAGAGGACATCAGGGCAATTCAACTTAAAAAAGGTATCCCATCTGCTGTTGTATATCAAGTTGTGATCTAACAGGATGAGTAAAGATAAAAGGCCATTATCTGAGGGCCATAAGAATGTCATTACTGACTTTAATGCTATAAAGCAAATGTTATGGGGGAGTAGTGGCCTAGAGGTTAGGGCACCGATGTGGGGATAACTCTAACATGACAGCGTAAGTTAAATAAAAAATAAAGGCTAGGTTCATGTCTTAAGTCCGTTGATTTGATGTTTGGGCTACCTCACATAGCAGGGCAATATGGATCAAAGTCAGATTAGGGTTTGGCATGAAGAAAACTGATGTTAAATTTAGAATTATATTTTGAATTACTAACCTGATAGGACTTTTTTTTTTTAAGTTTTCTTCTGCACAAATTAGTTATTTTGTAATAATAATAATATTTCTTTGTATTTCTTTGTCTTTAAAATACCATTATCTGCCTATTAAATCTTTCTGATTACATAATTTCAACTGATTTATTTTATGTAAATTACAGTGGAGAAATCTACTTGACATCAGTTCAAATAGTCAAAGAAAAGAACTTCCCAAAGGAAGAAAAAAGTGCATGGGATATATACAGTATATACAGTGCGTCCATATATGACAGTTTTTATTTTAATAGTAGGATCATTATACCAGGTTATTGCACAGGATGTTGTATTTATATGGATGGATATTTATATTTATATATAGATAGTTATTGTGCTGGGCGTCAAATATAGAAAAACAGTTATTGCACAGGGTATCCGGTACAGGGTGTCAGGTATTTCCATACAGATTTAATGTTATTATCCAAAGATGATTCAGTACTCAAATACTTTTAACTTGACTTTTTAACAAATTTATTATTTACTGTTACTTGAGTAATTTCTTGAATTACTACTTTTTACTTTAAATTGAGTTAAAAAAAATTGCTATTCCTACTTGAGACCAATTTTTGGGTACTCTAGCCACCTCTTCAACTATTCTTTACTTTGGCAATTGGCAGAGCACATTCACAAAGATGTATCAGGCTTTAAAGTGGGTGATATGGACCATTGTATAGCACTATGTTCGGTTGACATGGTCACTTTACAGAGACAATCCAGAACTCACATGTACGAGTTCCAAATCTATGTGACTATGTCTCCTGGTATTAAAAAGTTGATTTATTATCTGCTGATTCTTGACATTACTCTATTGATGAAGAGCTTCCCTCAGCTGATTCCAGGGTTCTCGATTGGGTATTTTCCATCAACACAGTTCAGAGCCCGACACGGATACCAAACAGGTGCCCATTGAACTTAGGCAGCACAGAATACCTGTTTCTTTTGGTGCAAAACTGATGTATCAACTGTGGACAGGTCAAAGCTAGAACTAGAAGGTGGTAGGGGAAGCATACCGTCAATGGGTCGGGTTTGGTCTCTCCGTCCCCAGCTGGCTCCCTTGCCCCGTCCGGTCCAGTCATCAACCCCACCTCCAAGGCCAGAACCTACAGACCAGAACCAAATAAGGCAACATCCCCGGGTTGACGTCCATTCGGGGCTGTTTGGATACGCCGTTTCATGGTGGAAGTTTGGAATTGTGAGATTCGCAGAGAAAGGGGGTGTCAATGGGGTTTGAACTTCTCCGTACATCTATTTCACCCACTGAACTATCGTTATTCATCTATGACAATATAAACTCTGTTTTGCATTCTATGACCCCTTTAACAATATGCATTATAGACATGTTATATATGTATGCATGTATATGTATACATCTATAATGGTTTTTGTGTTTCTTTTCTTCCTCTACCACAGTAATGGAGGGCAAAGTGGGTAATAAATGGAATGACTTATAAGTGGGTTTGATTTTATAAGTTGAATAACCAGAGGATAGCTGGAACCATAAAAACATTTAATGTATTTGCAATAAGTAAATAAATATTTGCAGTTTTTTTCTTTAGCTTATTTTACCTTTGGGGAGTCACCTGAATTCCTATAAAAACCGCAGGGTGAAGAGCGTTGAAGCGGCCAGCTGTGAACTGCACGAGGTGAGGGCATTCACTGCTCCGCTCTCAAACAGCTGGGCTGTTGTCAAACAGCAGCTACATATCAAACTACTTATTACTTGCAAGGAGCTTTAAGTAATGAAACATCTCCTTTGCCATGTGAAAGCCACCGGACCTCTGTGTATACACATAGTGTATACAAAACTAAATTTTTTTCAGTACAGCTCTCAAGACATTTCCATTTCTAGTGTAGCAGTGATAAAATGTAAATAATATGATCAAATGTAAGCATAAGACTGGAATATGATTTACAGTTTTTCCAACATTCCGCATTTTTTTTCCTTTTTATTCAACATTCAGGCCTCTAATGGCAGTGGGAAAGAAGCCGTTTTGGAATCTGCTGGACTTGTATTGGAGGCTTCAAATCCTCTTCCCAGAGGGCAGCAGGGAGAACAGTCCATGGTGGGGGGGTGAGGGGTCATACATGATTTTACGGGCTTGGGACACGCAGCGCTGGGATGAAATGTCTTTAATGGGGGGAAAAGGAGCCCCGATGATCTTCTCTGCTGTTCTCACTTTCTTCCAGTCTGAGGCGCTGCAGCCTCCACACCACACAGTGAGACAGCTGGTCAGAACGCTCTCTATGGTGCTTCTGGAGAAGGTGGGGAGGATGGGTGGGGGCAGGTGGGCTCTCCTCATCCTCCTCAGGAAGTACAGTGCGCTTTTGTGCCCTTTTGATCAGTATGGTGGTGTTTACAGTCCAGGTGAGGTTGTCTGTGATGTGCACCCACATTTTCAATGGCTTTACAAACTTAGATTATTAATTTTTCTGCCACAGTGTGGGACTTTTTTGATTTAGCTACAATTTCAGCAAAAACATAGCTAGATTTGAGGGGTCTCTCGTTTACCTCTGATTTTCCCCCCAAACAGTTGCCTGTTTCTCATTGTTTTCAAGTAATCATACAAAATAGTCCATTGGCTAGTTTTGAATACAGGGGGTGTTTTGTTTGGAGATGGAATTTAAGCTTGCTTGGCAACATGGCCCTATTGGTTAGCTTCTCACCACACAACAAGCACAGCAGAGTCGGTGCAGTTGCACCCCAGGTGAAAGTAAATCCAAAGGAAAGATAGCTTTTATTATAATATCTCTGAAAAGACAGCAAAATATATTTTTTAATTTTTCCAAATGACCGTTCTAAGTGCACTAACCTGCACTAAAGAAGCAATAACCATTCAATCTATATGCTGAGTTTTTTCATGTCAGTGGGATGTCAGCTTCACGCATCTGAAGCTCCTCCTATTTGATGGTGTGGTCCAGGATGTAAACACTGTTCATCTGAAATGCACAACAGTGGACTACCTGGGGGGCTCTCGGGATTAACAGCCTCTACCGCCAGCAGTCTGAATACACCATTAGAGCAAGTATGTGTAGTACAAATTAATATAAATTATATCTGAAAGGTTGTCCTTCAGTCTCCCGAAGGGCAACTTATCAGGCATGTTGCAGATTAGGGTTCTTCAAATCCAGGTGTTGATTGGCTTTTCGGATGTCTTTGCTGCCAAACACCTCACTCAATCTGATCATTTAATTTAGGTTGTTGAAGCAGATACATCTGAAAAGGGTGTTGAACACAATACATTTCATGTTTTCATATAGTGCTATTTCATATCTGATGTCATCTCAAGACACTTTACAAATACAATGCAACCAGATCATCCAGCCAGATTGGTTCTTTTTTTCTAAGAAAAACCAGCCGATTGCATTGACTTATTGACTCTTCAGCAATGCCTCACACCAAGCATACTTATAGCGGCAGTGGAGAGGAAAACTCTCTTTTAAAAGAAAGAAACCTCCAACAGAACCAGGCTCAGTGTGAGCGGCCATCTGCTGAGGCCGACTGGGGTTCAAGGAGACAGAAGCAGACATAGATAAAGAAGCATAGATGCAAAAGGTAAATGTATCTCTATTGTAAGCTAAATTTAAATAATCTGAATCTTGTGTGTTAAAGCAGAGAAATAGGAAAAAAACCTTCAGAGCAGAATGCCTTGAAGGGCAAGGTTAAAAAACACCCCGGTAGTGTGTTCAAATATTATTGTTTAATTTACAAAAAAGACATCCAGGAGTACTTCGACCTTTCTCCCACCATGCCCGAGGATAGACAGGATAGAATGTTTTATTGGTGCTCTCTATTAGGGCTCTTTTTGGTGACCATGGCGGCGCTCCAAGGCAGCGGCCAATAACAGCTCTTGACAAATTCATGAAATATGCGGCTTAAAACTATACAAACTGGACATTAAACCAGCATCTATGATCGAAAACGCCTGCTGGAGTAATGGTCAGAAAATGTTTTAAATCCAGACATTTTGACCGTTTAAAAAGCTACGGACGGATGTAAATAAAACAGCTGAACATAACGGCCAGAGGGACAGATCCGCGAGAAGAAGGAAGCGAGGCTGTATATGGGGGCTAACGGCGAAGCTAAGGAGAAATTCCCACAGACCTCTGCTTCCATCAATCCTGCTGTCCAATGTCAGCAAACAAAATTGATCATCTCCAACTGGAACTCTCTTTAAAAAAGGAGATTGGTAACTGCTGAGCCATCATTCTGATGGAGTCTTGACTGCAATCCAGCAATACTGGATAATGCTATTAGACTGGGGGGGCTAACTCTATGCCATGCCCATAGGGGCAAAGAACTAAGCAGTAAGACTCGAAGTGGCGGGCTCTGTGTTTACATCAACAACAGCTGGTGCAAGAACGCTAGACCAGTCACCAGCTTCTGCTCTCCAGACATCGAGTTTCTGACTGTTAACTCCAGACCGTCTATCTGCCCAGAGAGTTCAGTGTGGTTAGCATCACTGCTATTTATGTACCTCCCAGCGCTAATACAAAAGAGGCCATGAACATGCAGACACAGAGGGTGTTTTCATCATTGGTGGGGATTTTAATCAGGCTAACTTGAAGACTGTGCTACCTCATTTTCACCAACATGTTCAGTTTACAACTCGGGGTGAAAACATTTTAGACCTGGTTTACTCTAACATCAAAGATGCATTCAGGGCAGCCCCCCTCCCCTGCCTGTATCATCAGATCAACACTTGGTAACGCTTAGCCATGCATATAAGCCCCAGCTGATCAGGGCTAAACTGACAGTTAAGAGGTCAGAGTGTGGTCTGAGGGCACCATGGAGAAACTCAAAGACTTGTTGAAAGCTCTAACTGGAACATCTTCAAGGCTGCAGCAACCGATGACAACTTATTAAATATTGATGAGTGTACCATGTTGTACTACATCAACAAATGCATTGAGGACGTCAGCATCGAAAAGAACATCACCACCCGGGCCAACCAACCACCCTGGATAAATAAAGAGGTTCGCAAATCGCTAAAAGTGAACTCAGCTTTTAAGTGTGGTGATAAAGAGGCACTAAGGAAAGCACGTATCAACTTAAACCGTGCTATCAGATCAGTGAAGCAGAACCACTGGCAGAAGATCCATGATCTTTTCCACAACGACAGAAACACCAGGAGGATGTGGAAAAGCATTCAAATGATCACAGACTACAACACACCCTCCCTCCCGGTAGATGTAGCAAACACTGACTTCCTAAGTGAACTGAATAACTTCTTTGGAAGGTTTGAGGCACTAAGCTGAAATAAGGAAAACTCCGAGGAGAGTCAATCCAAGGAAGACCCCAGGGCCTGATAACATACCTGGAAGGGTGTATAAGGAGTGTGCAGATCAGCTGGCTGGTTTCCTCACAGACATTTTTAACACCTCACTGGACCAATCCATAGTGCCAGCATCAAGCTTCAAGTCTGCCACCATTATTCCAGTCCCAAAGAAGCTTCAGGTCACCTCACTAAATGATTACCGGCCTATCGCACTGACTCCAATCATGATGAAGTGCTTCCAAAGGCTGGTTAAAGAACACATCATCTCCAATCTGCCTCCAGCATTCAACCCATTCCAGTACGCCAACCAACGGAACCGCTCCACAAAAGGATGGCCTCTCTGCTGCTCTCCACCTGAGCCTGGCACACCTGCAGGAGAAGAACACCCACGTGCGAATGCTGTTCCTGGACTTCAGTTCAGCTTTCAACACCATCATCTCACAGCATCTGATGGGCAAACTGGAACAGCTGGGCTTCAATACACCCCTCTGCTATTGGCTGCTAGACTTCCTCATCAACAGACCTCAGTCAGTCCGAGTCGGACAGAACACCTCTGATGTCATCAGTCTAAGCACAGGCTCCCATCAGGGCTGCGTCCTGAGCCCCCTGCTGTTCACCCTTTTGACACATGACTGCGTCCCCAGGTTCACCACCAATCACATCGTGAAGTTTGCAGACATACCGCGGTGGTGAGCCTCATCAGAGACGACAACGAACTAGAATACAGAGAAGAGGTGGTGCAGCTGGTGGACTGGTGCAGAGATAACAGCCTGATCCTGAACGTGAGATGAAGGAGATCATCTTGGACTTAAGGAAGAACCGTCCTAACCACGCTGCACTGCTCATCAACAGCTCAGCTGTAGAGGTGGTCAGCAGCACCAAATTCCTGGGGGTGAACATCACAGAAACCCTCACCTGGACTGGAAACACCACCTCACTGATCAAAAGGGCACAAAAGCGCTTGGACTTGTTGCGGAGGATGAGGAGAGTCCACCTGGCCCCACCCATCCTCACCACCTTCTACAGAAGCACTATAGGGCAGCAAACAGTAACTGAATAGGAGGAGTATATGTAGGGGACAGAACAAAGAATGGACTAATCAGCTGATATGGAGCAGGTGTGGATAGAGGTAACTAAAAGGAGACTGGCAACAGAGGGTAACTTAAAAAATGCAACAAAGCTTAAATATAACACAAAACGGAAAAGAAACCAATGACTAACACAACAGCATGACATAAATGAGTAATAACTCAAAAGGAAACTCAAAAAGAAGGGAGAACAATAACAATAGGATCACAAAGTAAAGAATCTTTGTGTTATTTCTGATCAAGGCCTGTCGTTTAAATCCAATATAAAAGAGGTTTATAGAATTTACTTCTTTCAGCTCTGAAATATTGCAAAAATTAAAAACACGCTGTCCACGGGTGATGCTGAGTAACTATTCCGTGCATTTGTTACTTCAAGTCTGGACTATTGTAATTCGTTGTTATCAGGAATTCCACAAACTGCAGTTAAAAGCCTTCAGCTGATCCAAAATGCTGCAGTTCTGTTGAAAATAAAAAAAAAAGAGAGATCATATCTCTTTTTTAAACCCCCTGTCTCCACTCTGGTGCAGTCTCGTAAGGACATAATTTACTATAAATAAATATATTAAATTGTAAAAGCTTCCTGGATGGGAAGCGAAACGTTTTCAAACTTTTTTTTTGACGTATTTGAAATGTTTATAAGGTATAAACTACAATTGACCCTTCTATTCCAAAACGACCTGTGCAGAAGACTTTATAAATCAATTATTGTTTGTCATGGGAAAGAAGAACATAATTTTAGATAAACAGATCCTTTTGAGCCTGTTTTCAGCTCCTTTGAAGGCAGGATTTCATTTCTAATTTCTTAAGTGTCCTTAATTACACACTCATGTTCTATTTTGTAGTATGTTTATACTTCTATCATCCCTATACATAGTTGTTTGATGCAAAGTACCCATTTGTATAGCTTTAAAAAAATTATCTGAAATAAAACCAACGTTGATGAAGCACATAATCAATAATAATATTAATAATAATAATAATAATAATAATATGAAGCACATAATCAAAGTTGGAGGTAAATGAAGAGAAGATTTAGGGCCTCAATCTTGTCTTCAGTACTTTGAAAGCACTGCCTCAAATTGAGGCAGTACTTTCAAAGTTTTTCAGAATTTAAAATTAGGCTTTAAACAATCCTAACCCTGCAACCTTCCAGAATCTATAGCAAATTGAGGTTTATTTTCAGAAAAGTCTGACTCTTCTTGTATGATGTTGATTGTATGCAATTCAATTCAAAATTCTATTCTAAACTACTTTATCAATCCCAAATGGAAAATAAACATTACAGTAACTCAATGTTTTTTTTTTTTTTACCTCAAATGTAGGTGTGTATAGCTGTAGGTGGGAAGGATCTTCTGTAGCAGGGTCGTCTTTCACCAGGGTCAGGGGGGATTTACCATTAGGCAATACAAGACAGTTGCCTAGGAACCCAAGTTCCTGGGTACCCCATAAAACTCTGTTTACATGTGTAGTTAATACAACTATTCCTTATTTGTGCACATTAATTTTTTTTTGTTGATAAAAAAGCTTTTGCTAAAATGTCATCAGAACACTTATAATATTGTGTGTTTCAGCCCCCCTTTTGGAAACACAGGAAGGAGCAATCAGCTAAGTGAGCTTAGTGCTTGGAAAAAATCTTTCATTCCTTTAGAGACAGCATGAAAAGTCAGCTGAGTACAAAACATAGAGAGGAAAACAAGAAGAAAAGGGACAAGAAGAGAGGGACAACATTTTCAATAAATACTGGATGTCTATTCTATTAAAATTTCTCTATCTGTATAATGGGACTGTTTTATATGTTGTCTTCTCAGTTCAGAGGGCTCCCTGCCTGTCTTTGCATAGGGCTCCAAATTTTCTAAATCCGCCCCTGACCAGGGGTAATGGCTATCTTGGAACATCATATTCCTCCTCCTAGATGAGAGCAGTATCTGGATTAATGGAGCCATTTGGCTGAAATGAGCTTGTCAGTCTGAACATGGTACAACAGTTTTTCATCTAGTTTTTGAGAGCATTTATGGTTCCTCCCACACTTAGGCATCCATATCAACAGCTACCATAAGAACCTTTATCAGCACGCACACACACCCCACCCCAAGCTAGTTTTATAAATTTCAACATTTTAAGCACAAAGCTAATCTACAGAGGCTTTGGTCACTTGGCCATCACAGGTTTGAATCCCGGCCTGGTGACCTTTGCTGCATGTCTTCCCCCTCTCTCCAAGTTTCTGTCGACTTACTTTAAAAAAAATATAATGGCTAATAGAGCCTAAAAATAACCTATAATACACATCTTAAAATATATAAGTTTAAGGTGTAAAAAGAAAAAACACATTTTTACACACACGTTCATAGTTTACTGCTCCCACTAATGGAATAAAGTAATGCAGGTGAACACATACCACACCTCCAAAGCCCTGGAAGTAGAGTCTCTATGGAAAAGTGCATGTGTATGGAAAAGCTACCAAGGCACATTTAAAGCCCCAGGCTTTTTAGTGGTAATGAAAAATGAGCTACTGTATACTTTGATAACGGCTAAGAGTGACATGAAGCACACAAGTATATGAGAAGAAGAGGACCTCAGAAAAAAAAAAAAAACTATTTGAATTTTAATTCAGTTTATTTACATAGCCCAAATTCACAACACGTCATCTCAAGGCACTTTACAATTCAGCCAGATCATCCAGTCAAATTGATTCAAAGTTTTCTATCTAAGGAAAACCAGTTGATTGCATCGACTCATTGACTCGAAGACAACCCCTTACACCAGGCATGCTTGTAGTGACAGTGGAGAGGAAAATCAGGAAGAAACCTCCAGCAGAACCAGACTCAGTGTGAGCGGCCATCTGTCGAGGCCAACTGGGGTTCAAGGTGACATAAGCAGAGATACAGAAAGAAGCAGAGCTACAAAAGGCAACTGTAAACCAGCTCCACAGGCGGCCCTGTCCACGAAACGCACTGCCAGGCAGATGAGCTCCGAGCCAGCTCCTAAGTTCTGAGGATGAAGGGAGCACATTCAGCTAGTCACAGACAGAGAAACAGGTCACACTGAAAAATTAGGCCGATCTCGAACATCTGTAAACAAAGGTGTTGATGACAGCAGCTAAGCAAATAGGCCCACCACGTAGTTGTCCTCTAAAAGTGCCTGAGCAGAAAGGCGATTGGGTAACCGTACGCAAAAAGCGTAGTTGTGGATCTCTGCCCACTTGTCACCAGCAACTCTTTCACGTTTCTAACTCATTTTGCCTGCTCAGTGATGCAACCACTGAAAAGCCCACTCTGGTAATTGGCAGCTTCATAGTCAGAAACGTGGCCTTAGAGAAACATGGGAACATAGACAAATGTTTGCCGGGGCTTGAAACTAATGGCTAAGGATAAGGTTAAATACAGTAAGATAAGTTATTTACGCTGGCGGTAATGACACCCCGTTACGCCGATCGGAGGTCACTAAAATTAGTGTTGCTTCGGTGCTTAAGTTTTTCAAAAAAATGTCGAACTCCGTAATTTTCTCTGGTCCCCTCCCTGATCTGACCAGTGATGACATATTTAGCCGCATG
>NW_015151384.1:280831-283007 GCF_000732505.1 Cyprinodon variegatus | reverse complement strand
CTTTGAATCAATGAGTCGATGGTTTTCCTTAGATAGAAAACTTTGAATCAATTTGACTGGATGATCCGATTGAATCATCTTTGTTAAGTGCCATGACATGACATGTGTTGTGAATTGGCGCTATATAAATAAACTGAACTGAACTTTGACTCTGAAAAGTATTCAAGGATAATCCATAAAAAATAGAAGCAGGCAAGCTGATGCAAATGCAAAAAAAAAGGGTTTTCAACTAGTAGATACTACAGATTCAGCTGGTGCTCTTCCAGCTGCAGCAAAGGATGGTATTAAGAAAACCCATGTCTGCCGATGCTTAAGTGCAGCACCAGAGTACTGAATAGCTTATTGTTGATAGGAAAGTTGTGTATTGGGTCAGCATCAAGATAAAACATATACTGTTTGTGTCACTGATAGAGAAAAGAAACTTCAATTGAAGATTGGATTTTATTTTAGAAATAACTTATATTTCACATTTTTTGCAAAGTCAGTTGAAGCGACTCTCATCTCTAACCTACTAATTTAGAGACTTCAAAGAAAATGTATTGATTTAAAGCTTGGATCTTACATACTTTAAATAAGGACAGGAATAATGCATTGTATGGGTAATATGTCCATCAAAACTTCAATTATGTAAATAAATATGACCTTAGATTGTAATATGCAGCTTTTATGCTTGCCGGATTAGTGTAGAAATAAAGATACAGAAAGAAATTATTTTATTTAATTCAACTAGAATATCAGAATCATAAATAAATCTTAAATCAATTTTCTCTTCACTTTATTTTATTTTAAAACTGTATTATTCCTGAAAAATAAAAACATCCAAACTAAAAGAAATCTTCAACGTGCATTTCATCACTCATATTCATTCACTAACTAATGTTGTCTTTGTTTTCTTTGGTCTTGCGTTTCTTTTCCTCTGGCGATGCTTTGAAGATGCTGGCTCTGTAGTACTGGAGCTCCTTAATGCTCTCCTTTATATCGTCTAAGGCTCTGAAACAAAAAGAGATTATGTAGAGTTTTAAAATGACAATGCTTTGGTACTGAATAACTATTATACAAATGTTGCCTTTTATGAGGAGGTAGGGAGGACCTCTTCTCTACCAGAGCTGTGCCAAACTTAAACAAACATCTCTGATAACACACTTATGATGGGAATATTGGATGGAGTTTAGCGGATGATGTAGAGCAGGGTCACCAACGTGGTGCCCGCGGGCACCAAGGGTCCCTCCAGAACCACATGAGGTGCCCTCAATATCTTCAAGAAAAACATCAACTCACCAGTGGGCTAAATTTGAAATTATATTTTATTCTGTTGCTCTTCTTTATCATGCATTTATAGAGCATTTAATCGTAATGATCATATAGAGCAGGAGTAACCAATTAAAAATCAGTGGGGTCTGAATAAAGAAGATCAACAACCAGTAAAGGTCTAATTATGATCTGTTACTTGAAACAGAATTTAAAATTAAAATAAAATGAGGTTTTTATGCATCCATGATATACATACAATATTTAAATAATATATATAAAAAAAGTTTTTTCCATTTTAAAATCAAGTGTTTTTTGAAGTAGAGAACAAGACACACAAGACAAAACGTCAAGATTGGGCCAAGAAATATTTGAACACTGATTTCTCCAAGGTGTTTTGGTGTGATGAAATTAGAGAGTGTCTTGATAGGCCAGATGGATGGATGGATGGATGGGCACCAGGCTGGATCAGTAAAGGGCAGCAAGATCGACTCAGACAGCAGCAAGGTGGAGGTGGGCTGGTATCACCAAAGATGAGCTTGTGACGCCTTTTCTGGTTTATGATGGTGTCTAGATAAACTCCCAGACCTACTGCCAGTTTCTGGAAGACACCTTTTTCAAACAGTGGTACAAGAAGAAGTCGCCATCATTCCAGAAAGACATGATAATCATGCAGGACAATGCTCCGTCACACGCATCAAAAGACACAGCGTGGCTGGACAGAAAAGTCTAAAAGGAGAAAAAATAATGACATGGCCGCTTTGTTCATCGGATCTGAACCCCATGGAGAACCTGAGGTCCTTGATGAAATTTGAGATCTACAGGGAGGAAAACAGTGTCTAGGAGGCTGTGGTGGCTGCTGCACGCAATGTGGATCACAAACAGATCAAGACACTGACAGAATCCATGGATGGAAGGCTTTAGAGGG
>NW_015151384.1:278502-280392 GCF_000732505.1 Cyprinodon variegatus | reverse complement strand
GAGATAATCAACAACCAGTAAAGGTCTGGAGACATTATTAATTATGATCTGTTACTTTAAACAGAATTTAAAATTAAAATAAAATGAGGTTTTTATGCATCCATGATATACATACAATATTTAAATAATATATAAAAAAAAAAGTTTTTTCCATTTTAAAATCAAGTGTTTTTTGAAGTAGAGAAAAAGACACACAAGACAAAACGTCAAGATTGGGCCAAGAAATATCTGAACACTGATTTCTCCAAGGTGTTTTGGTCTGATGAAATTAGAGTGTGTCTTGATAGGCCAGATGGATGGATGGGCACCAGGCTGGATCAGTAAAGGGCAGCAAGGTCCTTATCGACTCAGACGCCAGCAAGGTGGAGGTGGGGTACTGGTATGGGCTGGTGTCACCAAAGATGAACTTGTGATGCCTTTTCTGGTTTATGATGGTGTAAAGATAAACTCCCAGACCTACTGCCAGTTTCTGGAACACACCTTCAAACAGTGGTACAAGAAGAAGTCGCCATCATTCAAGAAAGACATGATAATCATGCAGGACAATGCCCCGTCACACGCATCAAAAGTGGCTGGACAGAAAAGTCTAAAAGGAGAAAAAATAATTACATGGCCGCCTTGTTCACCTGATCAGAACCCCATGGAGTACCTGTGTTCCTTGATGAAATGTGAGATCTACAGGGAGGGAAACAGTGTCTGGGAGGCTGAGGTGGCTGCTGCACGCAATGTGGATCACAAACAGATCAAGACACTGACAGAATCTATGGATGGAAGGCTTTAGAGGGTCAAGGTGAAGAAAGGTGGTTATATTGGTCACTGATTTGTTTTTATGTTTTTGAATGTCGGAAGTGATTTCTGAATTTTTAGTTGTTATTGTGGTTTACCCGGTGAAAATAAACAAGTGAGATGGGCATATATTTGTTTTTTATTACGCAGCCTAATAATTCTGCACAGTAATATTTACCTGCACACACAGACATCCTCATAAAATGGCCAAATCTAAAGAAAAACACATCAACTTCCAAAAATATGAAACTTTAATATAAAGGAGTTTTTTGGGTGGATTGAGTACACAATTGTGGCCCAATAATAAAAAAAATCCTCAAAAATACAACTTGCCTAATGATTCTGCACACCGTGTATACAGTGCCGTATATATAGATTAGGTTAGACATTCGCAAACAGTCCAGGTCTCTTGGAGGACTCTTCCTCTTTGCGTTTGTTGTGCTTCAAGCTGGAAAAATGAAAACTAACTAGTTTGTATTTGTATATTTAGAATCTACAATAGTCCAACCAGCATTCTTCAAAAGACGATCACATAATATTATTAAAAACAAGTTATGGAAGAACTGAATAGTTTGGGGGTTTAAGCTTTTAGCCATGATGCACGGTATACCAAGCATAATAGTGGGCCTAGAGTTATAATAAAACTTATAACTTACAATTACATTTTTTTGTCTTTTTTATTTTTTTTATTGAAGTTACCAGACCCTTTACTAATAAAACATGGTTTGATGAGCAGACTAACATCTCAGTAGTTTGAGGCAGATGCTTTTCTAAGCTGTAGGCTAACTTCCTGAGTTTACTTTGGGCCATTTGGTGGATGTGACGTCAAGCATCCGTGTTGAATCAGTTCTGTTTAAGTTAGATTTTGTGGAAACTCAGTAGCGACCAGCATTCAGCTCAACTCAAGACACCAGCGACAACTCGATGTAAAGTGATAGTTACGGTGAGGAGAGCGCAGTGCAGAGCAGGCATTAAGATCTGCCTTAGGTATTCAGACCCCTTTAAAATGTTTCACTCTTTGTTTCATTGCAGTCATTTGCTAAAGTCAATAAAGAAAAATTTAATTTCTCCTTAAAGTACACTCAGCACCCCTGGCTTCACAGA
>NW_015151384.1:266411-277906 GCF_000732505.1 Cyprinodon variegatus | reverse complement strand
CAAGAGATTAGTCACACTGATCGTTGGGTTCTTCTTTACCTCTCTCACTAAGGCTCTTCTCCCAGGATTGCTCAGTTTGGCTGGACGACCAGGTGTAGGAAGAGTTCTGGTCGTCCAAACAAGAACAAAACTGGGCCAGCCTTTCTGGTTTTAGCACTGGATTGTTTAGGCTCAAATTATAGGCTTGGCTCAGATTATAGCAAATAACCAGATCAGTTACCATAACTTTGCAGACAACACACAGCTTTACATCCAAATGTCACCAAGTGACTATGAACCAATCAGAATGTTGGATAGATGCTTAGAACAGATCAATATATGGATGCACCATCATTTTCTACAACTGCAAAAAACAAAACTGACTGACTCCTAAGAAGGAGAGATCCAGAGTAAGCCCACAGCTTCAGCTACAGACCAGGTCACGGATTTGTGGACCGCGGTCCGGATCTGGACCCACCTGCTAGCTAATCCGGACCCAACCTGATTTAAAAAATTTATAAATTAGCGCATGTTTTCCGACGGCAGTGTCTATCCCCCATATTCCACATACTCCGTCAGCGATCTGCTCACGTACATCGTGTGGAGAACTTGTCTGTCATGTTAATCAATGAGAGCTGTTCCACATCCACCGCTACTCCTCCACACCTCACCATCCACGTACATCTTCTCTGTCTATCACCGTCAAAATATGGAGCCGAGCTTTTTTTTTTTTTTTTTTCTCTGGTCTGGCCAGGACAGGATCCACAATTGCAATCGGACCAAACAAGAAAAAGAACGGCGAGAAATTAAAATATAGTAAAGATGGATTGGTAACTACAAACTAGAGCATAATTCTTATATATTCCCCAAAACTAAGGCCGTTTAATTAAAAAACTGGATGCAAACTATTGGTACCTCCACATACTAAGAAGGAGATTTCTCATCTTGATCAAAATATTTATTTTATATGCAGAGGCTTAAAGATTAATCACATCCAGTCAAAAGATATTTCCTATCTTAGGCCTGGATGAAGAGATGCTGAGTTTGGAAGCAGAGAACAAACATATTTAATAAAAAACAGTTTTGGATGAAGGCTTTACTGGATGTGGGATTTCAGGGTAACATCACTCTTCTCTCTCTCACTGCTCTCATTAAGCCATTAAAAAGAAAACAAAAGAAAGGTCAGGTCTTTTATAAAATATGTGAATCAGGAAATTGTCTATATGCCAAACTGAATCATTGTTGTTCACACTTTAGATTTTGGAAAAAAAAAATCTATTTTTTAAAATATCTTCTTTATTAATAAATTCCATGTATATCATGGAGGCATAAAAATCTCATTTTATTTCAATGTTATTTTCTGTTTAAAGTAACAGATCATAATTAGAAATATCTCCAGACCTTTACTGGTTATTGATTTTCTTTATTCGGACCCTGCTGGTTTTTAATGGGTTACCCCTGAACTACATCTAGAAACCACTGATCATGGCTGAAATCTTGGTGTCATGATGGACTCGGACCTGAACCTTCAGAGCCTCATAAAGGCAGTTACTAAGTCAGCCTTTTATAACCTGAAGAACATTTCCAGGATTAAAGGACTAATGTTTAAGCTGGATTCATGCATTTATCTTCAGTAGAATTGATCACTGCAACAGTGTCTTCATAGGTTTGCAAAAAAGTCCATCAGACAGCTGCGGCTAATCCAAAAAATAGATCCTCTGGTTGGCTGCATATCATGACTAATTATGGAAGGGTCATTTTAGCTCTGTTTGCACTGAAACATTATATATATATCTCTCAGTGTCTGAATAACATCACCTTCTTTATAGTCATATCAATGCCACAGCAGTCAGATTTACAATTATGAACAATACTGATAATTTTCTTACTTCCACTGTTGTGAGAAACATTAAATCCAAATTTCTATTAAACAATCTCTCCAGAAATATTTGCTGAAACTATAAAATGCATCTATTATGTCCTCAAAGTTATATTTGTTGTGAAATACAGAGGAAACGTAGTTTTTTGAGTAGGGACGCACCATTGCTAGTGATTCTTTTTAACCTTTTTAGGTGACTGGTTAGAAGAAGCAGACAGTATGTGACAGAACTGCAGGATTTGAGTTTCTACCTGTGGGTGGCAGACTTGCGTGGAGCCATACTGAAGTCTTCAGGGAACCACCGCCTGTAATTAACCACAGAACAAAGCAGAATCATTTCAATGATTTTTTTCTTACAACATAAATTATATAGAATAAAACTAAATCAAGATAGTTAACTAGACTTTTGATTTCCCGATCTTTATTTTACAGGCATATTTTGCAGGCAGCTGGTATTCTATCGGTAATGGAGCGGCCAGCGCAGTCACCAGATCTGAACCCCATTGAGCCGTTGTGGAACAACCTGAACGGAAGGGAAAGAAAAAAGGCCCAACCAAACAAACCAAACCGGGGGAGCTGCTTCTGGAAGCGTGGGGGGCAATTTCTCCAGATTACCTTAACAAATTAACAGCTAGAATGCCAAAGGCCTGCAATGCTGGAATTGCTGCAAATGGAGGATTCTTTGACGAAAGCAAAGTTTGATGTATAAGAAATCTTATTTAAAATACAAATCATTATTTCTAACCTTGTAAATATCTTGGCTATTTTCTATTCATTTCACAACATATGGTGGTGAATAAGTCTGACTTTTCAGGAAAACACAAAATTGTTTGGGTGACCCCAAACTTATACTGGCCCATTGCCAACAAAATCAGTTTTCCTTGGATAGAAGATAATCCTTTCAACTTGATTAAAAAAAGAAATAATTGAATTGAGTAATACGTTTACCAAATGAAAGAGTACATTGTAATATGTATTTAAAACTAAAAACAGTGAGTTTTGAATAATATTTACAAATATTTTGTAATTGCTCAAAATGTGTCCCACATATTTTTTCAACACCGTCAAATATTTTCATAAAAAGCAATAAAATCATGCAACTAAAAGGTCCTCAGTATATACATCTACTTACTGATGACCCCATTTTCAAATGTTCAGCTCTACTGCATGCTTCAAGTTCAATCAAGCTCCTCTAAGTTTTCTATTTTCTCTTTAATTTGTTCATATCTTTCAACACTGCTAATGTCACAACCAAAAGATGTCAACACTCTTTTGTATAAATAATATTAGATAAGATTATAACATAAATGTTTACTTTTTAAGAAGAGGTCTAAAGTAGCAACAGAGGGGAAACAAGATGGCTAATGTGAAAAACTCATGCATATCATTTGAAGGAGTAGTTTTTTCTCACCACCGTCAAGTTTTCTGTCTGAAGGTGGTGATATTCAGTGCGACTGTGATGAAAAAAACCTACAAATGGTCCTCAACGGAGGCTAGAATATAAATGTTGATCTGTAATGTTGCATTCACATCTTTTATATTTTTATTTATGTTTATGTATGTAGGGGATGAGGTGTGCCTTCCCTCTCTCTCAGTTCACTATTATGCCATGTTCATTTGGCTGGACATAGTGCGCCTACTACCTACCTACATAGCACATAGTATACAATATCCTTTGTAAGCTGTGCATCTCCTATGACTAAAGCCTAATAAAAAAGGCATGGCAACCAAATCCAACATTTACTGTAATTACCCCTAATTTCATTGTCATTACACTCAACTTTGGTGAAGTTAGGGAAGATAAAAAAAAATCAATGACTCAATTCAATCAATGACTTGAATGAAAGGGAAAAGAGAAGTGAGATATATATATACACACACAACAAATACTAGAGTTAAGGCACCAATCTAGAACCATGTCATGGTACCCATTAGTTGACACAGGTCTAGTTCGCTGCTCTTAAAAACAGTTGCACTTTGCTGCCACCTGCTGCCTGCTGTGAAGAAGAGCTGTTCACCTGACAGATGTAGAAGGAGCTTGCTGCTATTACTACTGGTTTTGTTTTACTGTTCTATTAAAAAAAACAAATGGCTTAATTCAGGAGTCTTCAAAGTTTTCCAGGCCAAAGACCCCAAACTAATGGCGAGATGGAGCGGGGACCCCCTAATTTTATATATTGTATGAAATAGCGTTCTATCAAACTGGTCCTATAGTCGCTCTATTACATATGGAGTAATGTAACTAAAGTAATCCCTCCCTGGGATTATTAAAGTATTTTTGATCCCTGGTTGATGGGACAGGTGTTGTGAATGAAACGTTCCCAGCTTGAAAGAGCTCCTGTGTGTCGCTGAATGTGAGCATTGATGACTGAAAGACATCTTCTGCCTCCATTTATCTGCTTACTACAGTCTGTTGAATTCATGTTAATGTGGATTTAAAGACATTTCAATTAGCGGAAAAAATTCAGGGGGGGAATATAAAAAAAGTCTAATTAACCAAAACTTTCACAACCCCCATGCAGTACCTCCTTGACCCCTAGGGGGTCCACGAACCCCCTTGTTGAAGAACTCTTTAATTTGTTGTATCCAATCATGTTTCCAATACAGGAGTTAACCTCAGCCGTTCCTTGCCACAATGATAATCATATCTTTGTCTTGCAGGCGTAGTATGATTATATATATATATATTTTGTATTATACTGGTATTGGTACTCGGTATCGGCCGATACTCACAGCAAAATCATCGTAAATGTACGGAGAGAAAAAACGGTATCGGAACATCTCATCTACAGACATACATAGCTAAGGTTAAACAGTTGACCTCTAGCATGGAATAAAACGTCTTCGGCTCACATTTTTCCATAATTTGTATTTATAAGACAGATCTACTTTTATTATTAGTCTGCTTATTACAGCAGTCTGCTAGTTAAGACCACCTAACCCAAGACCTAGAGCAGAGTGTGCTGAGAAAATTAAAATTTTTATGGGCCAAGACCAAGTCATGGGTGAGACTGAGTGAAGAATAAGACCAGTATCATCACAGTAGTTATGATAAGTTATGGGTATGCTTTGGATAAGTTATGAGCACACTGAAGTACGTTGAAACACGGTGGCACACGTCGACATACAGCGAGCGTCTGCCATGCGTGCGCCATCAGTTCCAGGTCAGTTATCTGATGGTCGACATACGTTCAGTGTCAGTTACTAGTCAGTCTAATACATCTTAAAAAATATATCTCTTCAACCTCCGAGTAACTTCTGCTTAACTTATCTAGAACTTCTCTCCAAGCATATCAAGGTATCTGACGTGTTCCAGACGAGCGCTGAACGTGTTTCTAACTTCCAGCTATTGTATAATGACGTATTGGCAGCGTTTTGGTATAAAGGGGGTTCACAGGAGGAAACCGTCAGTTCTCCTCCAGACTTCATCCCCATCATAGGGTGAGAGAGAAGGTGAGGGTGATGGATCCTCCCTGCGTTCACGCCCACCACCAACAAAATTCCTAGCGGACATAATGCTGAATCGGCTGCAACTGCAAACGTAAAAAAAACATCACAAATTTGAGGCAACATCTAAATCAGCAACTCTAAAATCTATTTTAATCATAGTCTTAGGTTGACACTGCTCAAATGAAAGTAGCTTATGTGAATTCTATGGTTTTATTCTTCGTTTCTTTGAATCATATTTTGGTTATTCTGACAATTAAGTCGGACTAAAGCAGGAGAGTGTGTATCCCGTGTATGTCTATGCTCAGTTTTTGTTTTATATTCTGGGCAATACATATCAGATATCGACCAATATATTGGATTTTTTTTTAAAGCCCCCAATATCGATATCAGTAATGGCCTTTAAAATCCCACATCGGTCCCTAGAAAATCTGAAACATGATCAAGAGCCCTTTTCAAACTGATTGACATTCTTATTCCCATAAAACAAGATATCAAAGAGTCAGACCTTAAAGAAATTTGACTCTCTTTAATATTTAAGATTAATATAAAATCTTAAATTGTAAATTTTTTAAAATGTTTGTTTTTATTCCCCTTCATAATAAAAGCCAGCTTCAGATTACCTGAAAAACCAACATTTCTATGATTCACTTGGTTCCTTCAAGAATTATTTTGATTTGTGAGGCAGATTTTTTTTATGAAATGAAAAAATATGTCATTAAAAAAAATCATCAATTTAAATGTATTATTAACATACAAAGTGCCTTGAGAAAGTATTCAACCCCCCTTGAACTTTTTTACCTTTTACCAAATTTCAGGCTCAGACAGAAAATTGTACTTCTTTGTGAAGAATTTACATGATCATACATGAAGTTGAATGAAATTTATTGGATATTTAATTTAAATTAGTAAATTTCAGCCTCTGATAGAGAAAAACCAAAAGCGACTTGTATCTTAAATCGCAACAAAATGTTGGAGCTAAGAAGGATTAACTCAAGAGGATGAATCATTTTAAAGACCCGGTTCTTCGGTTTTTCATTAAAAACATTTTCAATACATTTCATTCCACTGCATTATTTTGTCACACTTGGTGGTTCTTTAAAGAACTAAATTTTATATTTTTTGTCTCAACCTGAAATGAGGCCAAAAAGTTCAAGAGGGCCGAATACTTTGGCAAGGCACTATATTTAGGATAAAGATAGTTTTATTAGGTTGATGCCTGCATCTCAGATCACAGTGAAAATGTTTCTTTTTTTTATTCCATAATTAAAATAATGTCCTTTTTTAATTGATTACATTTCAGGCTTAAACAATTAATCAATTATTGAAATAATCATCAGCTAATTTAGTAATCGATTAATCGTTAACTGGACTATAAAGACTCCAAAACATGCCTTTAGCTGACAGAGTGACACGCATACAGCAGTAATTAGACCAACATTGTAGAAAAATATAAACATTTTGCATTTAAGACAAAAAAAAAAAAAAATTCTAAAATCTAAAATTCCTCAAGTGGAAAAGTTTTAGTTTCACCTGGTTTTATTTCATAAAAATTCTTCTATAAGGAAACTTTGGCTAAATGATTATTAATCGATTAGTCTAAAACAATAAGCAATAGAATAATCGATTTGCAAACTAGTCATTATTTGCAGTCCTAATTACATTTGTGGCACTTGTGGCTTTCCGTACAAGCTGCAGTTAATTTGTTACCATATGCAGGCTTAGCTGCTTGCTTGGTATATTTAGATTTTAGCTAAAAGTTCACTTGGTTCATCTGCCTCACTTTCAGTTGAACCACTGTAGGTACCAGATCTGCTCGGGTCCTGCTTCATGCCAGTGACGTTACGCTATATGATTGGCTGTAAGTGTGGCGAGTCAGGAGCATCTGTAGAGTAAGCGTGTCTAATGACCGATCAAGTTTTACCTGATCGATATAAAGGGAGACTGCTGGGTAGGGCTGTGGCTAGCTGTGCTCAGTAGCTAACAGGTTAGCCTATTTTAGCTCGCTCAGTTAGCCATGTTAAGCTACACTACTTTTAACTTTGTGTCAACGACAACCGTCGTTTTCTACGAGTAGAATAACTGTTATCTTTGTCTAAAAGAGATTGGATCCTTAAGAAACGGGTGCAATACAGTTTTTCCGGGTGCCGTTGTCATATGATGATGTCATAAGAAAGGGCGGGGCCCCGAGCAGATCTGACCACATGGGTAGATCTCTCCATCCATACAGGAAACGCAGTGAGGAAGACTTTACCTGCAGAGCTCTTTGATGGTGCTGACATCAATGATCCTGTAATGAAGATGGTACATGAACTGTGGCATGTACTTGTCCAAGAACCTCTTGTCTGCGTGCACAGAGTTGCCTTAAGAAGAAATAATAAAACATGAGCATTATCAGGGTTCTAAACAGTATTTTCATGCTATAATAAACATAGATCCTTTTTTTTTTTTTTGTCTGTTTACTGAGCCCAGTCCCTTTTCTTTCACTTCTCAACATTAGAGTTGAAGTTTGATACCAACTTTCAGTTAAAAAGCTGCAAAGGTAAGAGCTGGGAATGACTTCACTCACTGGAAAAATGATCTGGAAATAAGTAAAAATGTCTTGAGTAGGTAAATGAGATAATTTGCCAATGGAATGAGCATTTTTACTCTTAAAATAAGATAATTAGATAATATGCACTTGAAATAAGACAATGCAATTGTGTTTTCTTATTTTTAGTGTAAATTGTCTTGTTCCATTGTCAAAATGTCTCTTTTAGCTCCTCGATCTAACAAATGCGCTTATTTTAAGAAAAAATTACTTATCTGGATTTAGATTTTTTTTGTCAGACTGCTTAGCCAGATAGTCTAGAAACACGTTAGCACCAGACATGCCAAATAACAAAGCAAAAATACTTCCTTACCTTATTGAGTAGAAATGTTGGCTATCTATTCTTTACTTGAGTAATTATTTGTAGACAAAGTTTCACTTCTTTTCCTTACAATTTTTAGCAGTTATCTCTAATTTCTAATTCTTACAAAAATAGATTTGTTAGTTTTCTTTCATTTAAACGAATTTTCATAATGGCCTGTTGGAAAAACATCAAAATAATTTCTTTCATCCAGACAATTAATTTTTGGTTGGACTGTTTTTCACCACATACTAAAATAAATACTTTTTCAAAATGATGCAAAGTGGTCAATAAAAAAACAAACTTTGTATTTTATCAGACTAAAACAAAGTGCAACTATTTCATATGATGTAAAATATGAAAGATGTTTGCAACATAAGCCTTCGCTTTTCTGCTTTCTCGTTTTAACGTCTTTATTATGTACGACATCTTACAGTAGAGAAAGAAATAAAACCCATTTTAGGACAAGGTTTTAACTGGAGCATGATGTTTTCAAGACACCCAGCTGCTATTAAAATGGAAACTGTAGCACATTCAACCAAACTTACCAGCAAGGGGACATTGCCCAGGTGGCGTGTGCTGCCTGACAAAGGACAGAAACTCGTATTCGGCCTGTTCCAGGGTAATGTTGCTGTTTTTGACAGCCTGAATCAGTCCTGACTGTTACAAACAAGACAACAAAACAGAGAAAACAACAGCATTCACTTCCACTGATGCTGGAATGCGTGCAGACTTAATTTGGAAAGGTATAATCTGCGAGTGTTGGTGTCTACCTTCCCATGATGCTCTTTACACCACTCCGACATCCCGTCCAGCAGCTCGTCTGGCTGCTTGATGATTACAGTTGGTCCCTACCAAGCAGCAGCAACCCGGTTTACTTCACATACCGAACCAAAACTGTTCCACACTGCAGGAGACTCTCTGGATTACCTCTGCTATGATGTTCAGATCAGAGTCGGTGATGATGCACGCCATTTCAATGATTTGGTCTTTTTCCACATCTAAACCCGTCATCTTTAAAGAAAAAAAAAAAAACAGAATGTCACTTTTTGTGCCACAGTTTAGTGTCATGCAGCTTCCCGAGAAGACTACCTAATACCCAACGCGATTTCAGCAGGAAAAAAATCATCTGCTGCTTCATTTCGGGGTTTTTTTGGCAGTGTCCTGTCTGGCGATGTTTCAATATGAATAATTGTCTTGATGCCAAAAAGAGCCCAACAGATTTTACTTTCACCAGTGGAGCAGTACGGCTATCGCCTTAGTGCTCCCCTTGATTTATGCATAGAAATTGCATTAACATAGTTATGCAGGGAGTTTTACAGATTATATGGACACTGCAATGTAGTTTGAACAGGAAAGGAAAAACTGAAAAAAAAGGATAAAAGATGAAAGAAAGAGGAGATAAAAGGGAGATAATGATAAAAAATGTTCTGTCTGCTTAATCACCTGCAAAGAGATGTAAAAAGAACAAAACAACCAGCAGACATGGTACGAGACATACAATAACAAGTAGATACTATCACTGAAGTATAAGTAGTATTATTTAGTCTGACATGTATACTGTGGTAACTGAAGATAAGAATATGCAGTGTTTCCCACAGGATTTTAGGAGACTGTGGAGGGAGAGTCTCTGACCCTCGGGGGTTTTGTACATTTTTAAGCGTGATGTATCCCACTTAAAGGGGAACGCTTTTTTTTTTTTTTTTTTTTTTACATGGGCCCTTGATTTTACGTTATTACATCATGTTTTACTCACCCATATGAGTTTTGTGTCATTTGGATCCGTTCTACAGATATTCTGGTATATCTAACGGAATACGAACTGCTGCTAGTTTTCCATACATGCCTGGAAGATGTCTAGTGCTGCTACCACAGATGATCTCGCTCTCCAGATGGAATTAAATGATTCAGATTAGCTAGCCGAATGAATAGAACGGGTAGAGCGTAGCCGCCTGTGGCCCGGGCTGCCTGTCACAACTCCAGTCCGGCAGCAGTTCAACTGACAGGATGAATGAATGGTAGAATTACTTCATCCACGCGCCGCTTCATTTTTAAAACACATAAATATAAAAAATATAACGGTGGATGTGTGGGGGACAGTGATTGGCCTACATGTTCTGAATGCTGGCGTACCATAAAGAATAAATGATGAACAGTTTAGTTTGTGCCTTCAAGTCGTTGCCCATAGGAAGACGTTACTTGGATATAACCTAACAGAATATCTTCAGAACGGCTCCAAATGACACAAAACTCATATGGGTGAGTAGAACATGATGGAATAACGTAAAATCAAGGTGACAATTAAAAAAAAAAAAAGTGTTCCCCTTTAAGTGCCTTTTTGAGGCCACTTTTTTTTTCTTCCCCCCCCCGCCCTTGTGGTCCCCTAAGGAGCCTACAAATCATTGTCTTAGAGAGGAAACTCTACTGTTGCTGTGTGAATCAAATGCCGTTTTTTAAGATAAAACATATCAAATTTAGTTATTTATTTTAGAACAAATAACATTTTACATTTACATCCCGCTCGCTCCTTGAGAGTCTGACTGCACTGCTGAGAGGGACTCCTGTGGAAGCAAGAGAACGGGGTTGGGCCAGTGACACCAGAAAAGTCGCTAGTCGCTTTTTTGAAAAAGAGTCGCTGGAGGGGTCTGAAAAGTGGCTAAATATAGCAACAAAGTCGCTGAGTTGGCAACACTGCACGGGCGAACCGGCCAGCATTTTTATAAAGGAGGACGGGACGCGCGCTTCGAAAAAAAAAAAAAAACTGGCGCTTATAGTGGATATGCAATCCGACCCCCACCAAGGGAGGAGGAGAGAAAGCCCAGAGGAAGTTTCCCAGCCACCGCAATGCCGGAGCCCCCAGGTGTTGGGATCGGAGGTTTGCCCACCAGAGGGCGCCAAGGATCCCTTCCTGAGGGCTTGTGCTCACCTGCAACACTTGTTTTCCATCTACTCATCAGCCTTGGGCCTACTTAAGGAGGAAGAGACTAACACTCCAACGCCAGAGTGTTTGCCAGTAACGGTTAGCAAGCCTGAGCCAACCAGCCTGTCTGAACCTCTGACTCCCTGATAACCTGAACCTGATCTGTTCTCTCTTCTCTGCTTCCTAGATTGAACCTGCCTGAAACCTGAAACCCTGAAGAGTTTCTCTGCCAGTTATCTGCCTGTCCGTTCTCTGAAGAACCCTGGAGAACTATTCCTAAGAACTAAGTTCTGCCTGCCCGCTCTCAGAAGATTCTGGAAGGAAACTCAGATCTGTTATCTGCCAACACTCAAATTAAGCTCTGCCTCTGCCTAGCCCT
>NW_015151384.1:260912-266380 GCF_000732505.1 Cyprinodon variegatus | reverse complement strand
CCCACTCGTGACCAGTCCTGGATCTGATAATTCTGTGTGCTTTTCAGAACCCACTCGTGACCAGACAAATTCCCCTCTGGATCTGTTCATTTATTGTGTTCAAGCACTTCAATAAACATTTGAACTTTTCTCCTGCCTCTGAGTGTTCCAGATTACCATCCTGCCTTCAAAGATTATTTCTCTGTGGGAGCCCCTCAGACCCCCACATACAGGCGGTGCGCTGTCACTGGGAATCCCCAGCAGCAGCTGCCTCAGGCCTGATCACCTCTTTGTGGTTTTCCACTACCGTTCACAGCGGCTGGAAGGTGTTTTTCACGTATGTAATCCAGACTGCAGGCACTAGGATAATAAAATCAAACACATCTTGGCAGCAGGTTTTGACATTTTAAGTTAATTTAGGTCTTAATAAACTGTTTCAGAGGAGTGATCATAGCGCTCTGCATCAACAGTGCTGTGTCTGACTCCCTGCCAGCTCCCAGATCAGCTTCTGTGATCGGTTGATGCAGTGGGTCCAGCAGCTACAGTAAATTTTTCCATCTCCAGCAGCTGCTGCTTCTGAAGCGCATCATGAGGCGCTGCTCCTGCTGCTCAAAACATGTAGCAGGACCTTTTGCTGTGCCTAGAAGCACGTCAACCACAGGCGTAACTTTCTGAAGGACTGGTGTGGACATGTCCCCAACAATAATTTCAATACTTTGGCTCTCAACAATGCGTGGGACAATTTTCTAAATTTGATTTTGCCACTTTTGAAGGAGAATAATCACTGATGTAGCTGAAAGGGAAAACATCCATCGATCAATCCACATTTTTCTGTATGGATGGATGAATGAAACTAAAATTGTCTACATACTAGTGAGGCATGATATATCGCTGTTAGCATCGGAATCGGCTGTTATTCATCCTTTTTGATATACATTAATGTCTAACTACCCATAAATATAAATATCAGTATATTTTTGTTCTTTTGTTTTTCTCAAAAATAGGAAAGCATTCGATAAATATATGTTTGAGCTCTTTTTTTTAAAATACAAACCCTATTGAAAGCGTTTGTGTCGAGTAACTGTAAGTCCATCAGCCTCCACCCTTAAAGTGTCCCCACTAACTCTCACCACAAAGTCACACCCTTGGCGTCAACCATTGACTTTGCATGTAAACCAGTTGCTTCTGCCGATTGCCGTCTGAATGTAGAATAAGAAAACGACCCACAAGCATTGCCGGCGCCATTTTTGTTGTTTTGTACACATTCTCGCGTGATTTGAAAAAGTCGGGTGATTTTCTGCCAGATGGCGTAATTTTTGTCCACCTAGCGTTTAATTTTGATGTAGTTACCAAAACAACAAACAAGCTAGAAAGCGCTATCATATCGCAGTTTTCTGTACAGTGATGCAGGTCATACATTAAAAGGTGTTCATTAAATTTTTTTCTCTTAGACATTGGAGAGGTGCATTTAAATGTTATAGAGCTAAACATGTTAGATTGGTGACCTGTTATGTTATTACTATTGTCTTGTTGCTGCAATTATTTTGTCAGGGAAAACTAATCCTGAGTCAGTTAAAAGTCAGGGAATTCTGAAATGATGTCAGATTGTGGAAACCCTGAATAAAATAACTATGTATAATGATTCTCTAGAAAAGTCACATTATATTAATAGTATTATCTTGTATAAACATACCGTGACTCTAAAATAAAAGTTATTCATTTCTAACATTGACTTCTATCTTGTGATTTATCTTAAGTTTTTAACCTGTCAAGTTTTTTTTTAGATTTTTAACATTACAATTGATATTTTTCCAAGCACAGTTTAACAGTTTAAAGCAAAGTTTAGTTTGAAAAGAACATGCAGGAAGGTTTGAAAAGCATGTTAACACGGTAATGTAGGCTTGAGTTCATTATCTGACGCATGCATAGACACACCAGGAACCTGGAAACTTAAAAAATACTGAATTAGAAAAAATATTTAAAAAACAAACATGTTTCATTGATNAAATTACTTATCTGGATTTAGATTTTTTTTGTCAGACTGCTTAGCCAGATAGTCCAGAAACACGTTTGCACCAGAGGTGCCAAATAACAAAGCAAAAATACTTCCTTACCTTATTGAGTAGAAATGTTGGCTATCTATTCTTTACTTGAGTAATTTTTTGTAGACAAAGTTTCACTTCTTTTCCTTACAATTTTTAGCAGTTATCTCTACTTTCTAATCCTTACAAAAATAGATTTGTTTGTTTTGTTTCATTTAAACGAATTTTCATAATGGTGGTATTTAAAAAGAAAAACATCAAAATAATTTCTTTCATCCAGACAATAAAATTTTGGTTGGACTGTTGTTCACCACATACTAAAATAAATACTTTTTCAAAATGATGCAAAGTGGTCGATAAAAAAACAAACTTTGTATTTTATCAGACTAAAACAAAGTGCAACTATTTCATATGATGTAAAATATGAAAGATGTTTGCAACATAAGCCTTCGCTTTTCTGCTTTCTCGTTTTAACGTCTTTATTATGTACGACATCTTACAGTAGAGAAAGAAATAAAACCCATTTTAGGACAAGGTTTTAACTGGAGCATGATGTTTTCAAGACACCCAGCTGCTATTAAAATGGAAACTGTAGCACATTCAACCAAACTTACCAGCAAGGGGACATTGCCCAGGTGGCGTGTGCTGCCTGACAAAGGACAGAAACTCGTATTCGGCCTGTTCCAGGGTAATGTTGCTGTTTTTGACAGCCTGAATCAGTCCTGACTGTTACAAACAAGACAACAAAACAGAGAAAACAACAGCATTCACTTCCACTGATGCTGGAATGCGTGCAGACTTAATTTGGAAAGGTATAATCTGCGAGTGTTGGTGTCTACCTTCCCATGATGCTCTTTACACCACTCCGACATCCCGTCCAGCAGCTCGTCTGGCTGCTTGATGATTACAGTTGGTCCCTACCAAGCAGCAGCAACCCGGTTTACTTCACATACCGAACCAAAACTGTTCCACACTGCAGGAGACTCTCTGGATTACCTCTGCTATGATGTTCAGATCAGAGTCGGTGATGATGCACGCCATTTCAATGATTTGGTCTTTTTCCACATCTAAACCCGTCATCTTTAAAGGAAAAAAAAAAAAAACAGAATGTCACTTTTTGTGCCACAGTTTAGTGTCATGCAGCTTCCCGAGAAGACTACCTAATACCCAACGCGATTTCAGCAGGAAAAAAAGCATCTGCTGCTTCATTTCGGGTTTTTTTTGACAGTGTCCTGTCTGGTGATGTTTCAATATGAATAATTGTCTTGATGCCAAAAAGAGCCCAACAGATTTTACTTTCACCAGTGGAGCAGTACGGCTATCGCCTTAGTGCTCCGCTTGATTTATGCATAGAAATTGCATCAACATAATTATGCAGGGAGTTTTACAGATTATATGGACACTGCAATGTAGTTTGAACAGGAAAGGAAAAACAGAAAAAAAAGGATAAAAGATGAAAGAAAGAGGAGATAATGATAAAAAATGTTCTGTCTGCTTCATCACCTGCAAAGGGATATAAAAAGAACAGCACAACCAACAGACATGGTACGAGACATACAATAACACCTAGATACTGTCGCTGAAGTAGTATTATTTAATCTGACATGTACTCTGTGTTACCTGAAGATCAGAATATGGGCTTTCTGTATGGAAGTGAATCTCTGCCTACCTGGAAACAGGCACCTGTAGTTGTTTGTGAAAGTGCACTTGTGCATGTAAAGTTTATCCAAAGAAAAAATGCTCAATAGTGGTTGTGAAGAGCCGAGGAGGCGCCCACCCAGGAAATCCGACCCCCACCAAGGGAGGAGGAGAGACAGCCCAGAGGAAGTTCCCCAGCCACCGCAATGCCGGAGCCCCCCGGAGCTGTGGGGACGAGTCCGCGGGCTCCGCCGGCAGCCAGACATCCCGAAGTGAGGCTGACCCTGGCCTGGCTGGTGCTCCCTAACTGAGGCCCAGTTAGGGAGCACCAGCCGGGCCCAGGCCGGCTGTGTCCTGCGGAGAGGCCGCTAGGAATGAGCCAGTAACCTGGGAGAAAAAAAAAAAAACACCGTCCAATCACACCTTCCCACCCTAGTGCCCCCACTCACACCACACAGATTCCGTAAAGATAGGCCAAAATAAAAAAAATAATAAAAAACCGCGGACGCACATTCACACGTAACACTTACATCCAACAATACCAGGACCAAAGACCCAGCGGCACTGGTGGTTGGTCCCAGGATTATCGGGTGACCCAATAAATGTACCTAAAATCCGGATGGGGGGGTGGGACACGCCACACCAACCTATCTCGTTCCACATCCCCCCCACCGGAGATGTAATCCTTCCCCTACATTAACATTCAAACCAGTCACCACACAAGCAACTAAAGATATCAAGGCCGGGATCATTCCCACTCCCCTTCCCCCACTTGCAGAGTACAAACCCCTCAAGGGCAGAAATGCAGCTTCATTTCTGATGCTCGTACACATTAAGGTCAGATGCGTGTCAAGAGCATCTATGTTGCTCCTGAAGTGCGTCCAGTAAAGCGTGTCCAGATGCGTCTGATGCTTCTGCAGCTCCTGTGTTCAATGCCAGAGAGCAGCTTTTGCTGTGATCAGCGGGTACAAAGTAGTTTGAATCCATTTTGAAGTGAGAAAGTCCTCCTGAAAACATGGTCTGTGCAGTCAGTTCATCCAGATTACCATCCTGCCTTCAAAGATTATTTCTCTGTGGGAGCCGCTCAGACCCGCACATACTGGCGGTGCGCTGTCACTGGGAATCCCCAGCAGCAGCTGCCTCGGGCCTGATCACCTCTTTGCGGTTTTCCACTACCGTTCACAGCGGCTAGAAGGTGTTTTTCACGTATGTAATCCAGACTGCAGGCACTAGGATAATAAAATCAAACACGTACTGGCGGCAGGTTTTGACATTTTAAGTTAATTTAGGCATTAATAAACTGTTTCAGAGGAGAGATCATAGCGCTCTGCATCAGCAGTGCTGTGTCTGACTCCCTGCCAGCCCTCAGATCAGCTTCTCTGATTGGCTGATGTGGCTCATCCAGCAGCTAAAGTTCATTTTTTCCATCTCCAGCAGCTGCTGCTTCTGAAGCGCATCATGAGGCGCTGCTCCTGCTGCTCAAAACATGTAGCAGGACCTTTTGCTGTGCCTAGAAGCACGTCAACCACAGGCGTAACTTTCTTAAGGACTGGTGTGGACATGTCCCCAACAATAATTTCAATACTTTGGCTCTCAACAATGCGTGGGACAATTTTCTAAATTTGATTTTGCCGCTTTTGAAGGAGAATAATCACTGATGTAGCTGAAAGGGAAAACATCCATCGATCAATCCACATTTTTCGGGATGGATGGATGAAACTAAAATTGTCTACATACTAGTGTAGAAATTTTTAATTTTACCTGATTTAATTCTGTAAAAATAAATCTTCAAATCTTTGAGGGTAGTTT
>NW_015151384.1:252947-259514 GCF_000732505.1 Cyprinodon variegatus | reverse complement strand
ATTATAACATGCACATAAATAAATACTTAAAAATTTAAGTAATTAAAAAATAAAGTTGAAGATTCTAAAGGACAAAAAAAATAAATAAGGTAGATATTACAAAGGCAAATAAATAAAGAAGCTAACTAAAAGAGTTATATACATTTATGTCTCACTGTATAATTTAATTTCTATTTACATTTATTTGTTTATTGTATTTTTGGTGACAATTAATAGTATGCTTATTTATTTATTGAGCATTTATTTATTTCTCTATTTATTTCTAAATATGGCAGAGTTGGTCCTCCATGCATCTGTGCAGAGTATGGGCTGGAAACCCCAAGGTCAAAGTGGGAAACACCTCCAAAGGTTGTAGAGAATGATCAAGCCAAGATCCTGTGGGACTCCAGATATAGATGGACCAAATGGTAATGGCAAACCAACCTGGTGGACAAAAAGCAGAGGAAAGCCGTTGTGGTTGCCATAGCAACACCAAGTGACATCAGGAAAAAATAAGATGAGAAACTAGAGAAATACCAGGGGCTCAGAGAAGAGCTGGAGAAAACCTGGAAGGTCAAGGAATCAGTGGTACCGTGGTGATTGGGGCCCTCGAGGCAGTGACCCCCAAACTGGAAGAGTGGTTACAGCAGATCCCTGGAAATACATCAGACATCTCGGTCCAGAAGCGTGCAGTTCTAGGGACAGCAAAGATACTGCGCAGAAGCCAAGCTCCCAGGCCCGAGCTTGGAGGAAAAGGGGGGGGGGATCAAATGGAGTGGTTGCTGTCTGCTTTAATATTTACAGTACAGAATCACAAAACAAACAATTTTCTAAACCATATGTTTGTCAAATAGTTTTCATGTAACTGTTTGGGGTTCTCTTTAATGAATGGTTTAGCTCTAGCCTCAGATATACTAACTGATCCATTCATCCTTTTTTGATAATACAGTTTATACATTTCAAAATACCAGACACTGTACAAAGAAACATAATCAAACACATACAAACAGGCTGTAAAAGTCTTTGATTAAAGGAGCTGCTCAGCTCCTCTACAGTCTGGTGCAGAGGGTGGAAGGTGTTGTCCATGATGGATGGAAGCTTGGAAAGCACCCTCCTCTCAGCCACTTCTAAAACGATACTCCAGCTCGTTCCCCTCAGAATCACAGCCTACAATGGCCGAGTCATCTGAGAACTTCTGAAGATGGCAGCTGTCCGTGTTGAAGGTGAAGTTCGAGATGTAGAGGGTAAAGAGGAATGGAGACAGAACGGTGCCCTGAGTGGCCCCGGTGCTGCAGACTGCCCCCTCTGACTGACACCCGTCCAGCCACACGTGCTGAGGGCATTCGGTGAGGTAGTTGATGGTCCAGGTAGCAAGATGTTTGTCCACTCCAGCGTCCTCCAGCTTCCCCCTCGCAGGTATGATGGAGTTGAAAATGCTGGAAAAGTCAAAGACTTTTAAACAAACTGCAGCGGGTCCAGGATGGGGCTCACCACGGTGCGTAGGCGAGCTAGGATGAAGCGCTCCATGGTCTTCATCGGGTGGGAGGTCAGGGTGACCATTCTAAAGTGAGCTGGTTCCTTGGCGTGCAGCGTTTTGGGAACCAGTACCACACAGAAGGTCTTTCACAGAGTGGGGACCACCCCCAGGCTGAGGCTGAGGCTGTAGATGTAGCTGAGGACCTAACCTAATGTCATGATCTGCTCTGATTGCTGGACTTAATTACTCATTTCACTCACCTGCATAGTTCTGCCCAGTTTCTAATCATCCCTGATGGTATCCACCAGTAGGTTCTGCTTTATATTCGGTCCAGCCTACAACTAGGCAGGTGAGTGAAATGAGTAATTAAGGCCAGCTATCAGAGCAGATCATGACGCCTACATCTCCAACCTGAGCCTCAGCCTGAAGATACGAAAAAACATGAATACAAACATTAATGACAATTAATGACATTAATTAAGACAGCATTTAATATGAACAGTATTTAATAAAATCCTGTGGTTTAATCATATTTCATAATTGAATAATAAATGTAATCATTTAATAAACATTTAATAATATTAAGAAACTGAATAAGTATTTTTGAATTACACACTGATCGATATGGTGATATTAATGGTTGCCTTTTCTTGAGTTTCATTCTACTACTTTTTGAACTGCAATCCCTTTGTGAGCCTTCAAATCCTTCAAAACATGTCCTGAACAGATATGACGCCAAAATTGGCCAGAAACTCTTTTTTTCCATCTCTTTGCTTCTTCAAAACCTTAGCTGTGTTGTATAGGGAGAAAGGATTCTATGCATTAAACCTTTAATTATACTTTTTTTCTCACTGTATCGTTGATGCAACTTTGCAAATCTGTTAACAACGGTTCTGCTGGTAAGCCCATGAGCAAGTCCAAATCCACAGATCAGCCCACTAGGTGGCAGTAGAGCATAACATACAGTGTTTCCACTGAGGTTGAATTTCAAACTAAAGCTGCACGATTCAGTACATAGTGGCTGTGTTCGAATTCATGGGCTGCATCCTCCAAGGACGCGGTCTACCTAGACTGGATCCTTCGAAGTCCTTGAAAAAAAGGAGACCGGAAGTGTTGTGGCTGTGAATTCAAACAGGTCTATCCTTCGGCCGGGTTTAACGCCCGTATCCCCTGTTGCTTAGCAACCAGGTCAGTTGACACACAAAGCAGGAAAATAATGAATACCGAAGTTTTCAAAACTGTTTATTTCTTTCTTTTTTATTGAGTGGAATAAATGAGCCAACCACCGGGAGCAGGAACAAATAAAAGCAAATCTAATGATAGAAACCTTAGTCAGTTAAATAACCTGCTGCTGTCATTTTGAACATCTCTGATGTTGCTGCCATTTTCAAATATCCATTACTGTAAAAATATCCACAGCTGGATATTGGTTATTTATTCTCCAGGTGCACAGTTTGATATTGTTACAACTCTTTACAGTATTTTATTGTTTATATTTTAACTCTTCCCTATTATGTTATGCAAATTTAAGAAAAAAGAAAAATGTTTGAAAGAAAATACTTTTTATATAATAGATAAAAAGTAAAAAGACAATCTGAAAATTATTTCGAAGTTTTGTAAAAAATACATATTTTATTCTCAAATATTGTTTTTTTTAAATCAGAATGAATACATTTTCTCTCAAAAATAAATTTCCCTCTCAAAGCGTTTTTCTTCTCTTGTCATAGAAGGGTTGCCAATTAATAAATCCAGGCTATTCAGAAGTAAATGAAATAAGAAACAGTCAGTAGACCACCAGTTTTTACTTTTGAAGGTTAAAAGAAAAGGATCATTTATGCATTCCTTTTAAGAAAATACAATTACTATATTTCAGTGTACTATTAAGGGGATTTACATTGTGCCATGGTTATATTGTCTATCCATCTGAAAAGCAAAAACTGGAGTTGGTGCAAATATAAATTTCAAGAACAAGTTCTGGAGTCTGGAGTTTTTAAAAGCTGTTTTAAGGCTAGTTTCTGCTGATATACTCCAATCCGGTGGGTGGCGCTAAATCCAGTCGAACGTTGCTTTAGTCAACAGTGTTAATGTACACCGTAGAAGAAGAAGATGAGGAAGCTGCTTTGCTGCCTTCCAAGGTTATAACTGCAGAGCTCTATAAAACTTTGGGTTTGGACAATTAAAAATAATCAGCATGACAGCAAACACATGTAGAAAAGCAGCGATAAAATGTTAATAACTCTGTGTTACGTCTACATGTGGGTCCTTTTTCACAAGTGTTACTCGGTGTTGATCCGCAACAGTCTGTCGAGGCTGAGGAGCAGGAAGAGCCGCCTCTGCCTCAGCTTCTGTTCCGGCTCCGGTTCGGCTTCTACATCCTGCACAGCACCGCCCCCAGGACTCAGCGGAGCCGCTCCAAATTCACACAACCTTACCGGTCCCGGAGACAATGTTTTCCTCCAGCTCGGAGACAAGGCCGTCTATGTCACGGAGCCTCAGGTTAGAAACGGGAGCCTAGCTGGAGAACGTTAGCTTTCAGTCTGAGGGGAGGAAGGAAACATGGCGGAGTCTGCCGGGGAATAAAGGCTGTCATTAAGACTCAGCGGGATGTAGGAGGAAGCTAAAGGTGGTGCTCAGAGGAGCAAACAAGTTTACTAAACTTCCTAGGAAACAAAACAGCAACATTAGCTTGGAGCAAACATGGGGTGCTTAGAGTTGGTGCCGGTTCAACTCCCGCAGACTGCCTCTGGGTCCCTGAGCAAGACCCTTCACCCTTTATAGGGCCCTCAGTGAAACAACATTTCAAGTCAACAGAGTGTTTTTTGGAATTTGATGGAAAAAAAATATTGTCAATGTGCTAACAAGAAACGCAAACTTGCCCGAATAGATAATACAAATAACAAAAGTGCTTCTATAAGAAATTCATGAGTGAAAGAAACTCATTTTATTTTTGTTTCAACATAATTTTAGAGGCATTAATGCTGATACTGGCACATTTTTCTTAGTTTATAAACCCAAATATAATTAACTCATTAACCTTTTTTACTTTACTTTTTAACTTGTCAATTAACCTTTTACCTTTTTTTCTTGACTTGTTAACTTATTTTTTTCCAACTTAATTTCCAGTAGGTAATATATCATTCAAGGGCTCATCTAATTTGTCAAAATAAGATGCGCAGCCATGTAACAGGATCTTTGCTGAACGGCTGGGGATGCATCTGATAGAAAACGGTAACTTGCCCTATAAAGGGCCACAGTCAGGCCTGCCATGTTTTCACCAAACCTTGGAGTGAGATTTTGAAAGAACTTGGACCGGCAACCCTTATCAGGGTTAGATAAAGACAGGTGCAGCTATAGGTTGGAGGTTTTTAGAGGATTTAACTGGAAAAAAAAAGCAAAAAGGGGAATTTTTTTTTATAGCACAGTAACATTTTACTGTAGTGATGTGGAAAAGTTTCACACTACATACAATATATTCTATTCTGGTGATTTTCAGAGAAGTGAACTAAAGAAGAATGACCCTACTACATTCTGGGTCAAATGCAGAGGTGAATTTCTCCATTGGGAGTTCAATTATTATGATGTAGTAATAGAATTAGCTCAGAATCCGGCCGCAGTGTTTTGATCTGTTCAAGGTCATTTTTAATACTGGTGTTTTTATTAGAACCGAAGTTTCGGCAGCCAACAGAGACACAGAGTCCCCAAAACATTTACAACAACAACTACCTGAGTACTGAGTAACTGTTGGATACTAAAATCTATTTTAATGTTTAGAAATCAAGACAGACTGACTTTATGTGCAAGTTCTGGTATTTGAAAGCGTCTAAGACATAAAGAACACAAATAAATGTCATGAATTAGGGCAGGGCAATTAATTGCATTTGCAATATAATCGCAATTTAGGAAAATGCAATTTTCAAATCATTAAGGGACTCAATTTTTTATTCACAATAGATTTAACAAAAATAAGACACTAAATTTCTGCCTCCAACCCTTTAGGTGGCGCTAATATGATTAAAGTGGGCATGCTGTCGCACAGAAGGGATTGGAGAGTTGCAGCTAGCAGCTAGATCTATGCTTTATAGTTGATGTTAGAACTTTTACAGGCAAATGTTACAGCAAAGTCCTACAACTCTGTACAAGCAGGCTTACAAAAAACTTGAAGAAATGTCAATAAAATCCCAGTATTGGTTAAAAATAATTGCAATTTAGATTTTTGTCAACATTGTCAAGCCCAATCATCCGTGATGGGATTAACAACGTTAAAAGTAACGGCGTTACTAATGCCGTTACCTTTTAATAACGAGTAATCAAACTAATTACTTTGACCGTAACTATAACGCAGTTACCATCGCCGACACCCTGTTACTGCACGTTACTCAGGTCGCACAATGAACCTTTTTTTCATGATAGGACTCGTGCGCGCCTTGTCATAAGAGACGAGAGGATGAGATCGGCTGTTACGGGTGTTAACGTACAGCACACACAGAGAGATGGAGAGTGAGGAGGACTCCAGCTGCAAAACAGCGTTTTCCAGATGGAAATACCGGTGTTACGTCGAGCTGCGTTTCCCCATCACATATGGTTTCCCCTGCATCTCCGCACAGCTCAGGCGACAGGAAATGCGCATGCTCGCTAGATACCCTGCCTTTTCAACCTACTGTATTTTTAATTTTAAACATTATTTGATGGGCTTGTGGCAGGGATGGAGATCCATATTTTATGTCACACACAAAGTATACATCTATATAGATCTGTATAGATTGATAGATAGATGTTGCAGTATCTCTAACAACCCAAACACACAGGATTTCAGAATTAGACATCCCCAGTTATTAATTTCATACAATTCAATTTCATCATAAATGCATCATAGAAGCATCTTCAAAACAGGATTATTTTCTTGCCCACTACAGCTACCGGCGAATAAAATATGGCGACAGCAGGTGTTTCAGCTGAGGAATATACGTGGTTTGGATTTCACGCCCAGGACATCGAACAAAAGGTGCTAATTTGTTAGATGTGCTGCAAAAACCATTGCTGCAAAAGGTAGCAGTACAAAATTTATTCCACCGCATAAAAGTCATCCGCTGCAAAATGAAGAATGTTATAAA
>NW_015151384.1:236338-252754 GCF_000732505.1 Cyprinodon variegatus | reverse complement strand
CCCAAAGGCATCATGTGGCAGAAAAGCTTTGAGCGGGAATCCAAAAGTTTGAATGAGTATATCATTGCAATTTTATGCACTCTATTGTTTTTAAGGTATTTTAAATATATGGTGATACATACCGTGTATCGCGATATAGCCCAAGGATATCGTCATATTAGATTTTCTTCATATGGTCCAGCTGTAATATCAGTGTCCTTCACACGTGTGTATGATCATTTTCCATCATCAAAGAAAACCAGCACAGCAAAAAAGGGAGATCAAAATAAGTCATATTTTTCTTAAAATAAATGCATTTTTAATTAAAGAGGTAAGTGAGACACTTTGCCAAAGGAAGAACACAGTTCCCATTTAAAATAACAAAAAATCTATCATATCTAATTATAGTATTTTAAGATTAAAAATAGTAATTCAATTAGCAAATCATCTTATTAACCTGCTTAAATAAAATAGACTTAGTTTAAGAAATGTTTACTTATTTCTAGATTGTTTTAGCAGTGAGTCTTCCTCTTCTGTGATGTCACCCTGCAGGCGTGTGATGACCTCAGCCAATGGACCGTTCTCACATCCTCTCTGATTGATGCTCCTTGGATCGATAACATCTCCTTCATAATAGAAGCTGCTGAGAGCAAAGTGGGATTTGCTTCTCCTGCAACAAATAAGCAAGTAGGCTCCACATGCACGCTAAATCTTTGCCTTTCAGTGTTTTCATTCTGTGTGTCTTGATTTTTGGGATATGACACCAGCTGCATTAGCTCAGAAGAGGAAAGTTGGTGGAGAAACTCTGAACTGCTGCGTTGTTCCAGTATGTTCAAATCTACTGTTTCTAAGCTGCATCTAAGTTTTCACATAGAGGGTCTCTTATTGGCATGTCTTTCATTGGATATAGATTGAAGTTAACATCTGAATTGTTTCAGCTTTCCAACTGATTCTGTAAATAAGAACAATATTAATCCCACAAGTTTGCTTCCTAAAACTACTCCATGGATTTGGTTAAAAGAAATATGCAGGTATGAGAAATAGGGCAGGGCAATTAATTGCAATTTAAGGAAATGTGATTTTCAAATCGTAGAGGTACTCCATTTTGATCACATTTTAGACTACAACACGACTTTTTCTCACTCCAGCACTTTAATTAGGGTAATATGTTTAAAGTGGGTTTGCTTGCAGGAAAGAAGGAACTAAAGTTCCTGCCAGCGTGCAGATCCTTGCATGCGAGTAGAAGTGAGCACTTTTCCAAACAAATAAATTTGAAATCTAGAGATGTCATTTTTTTTTAGACTGAGCTTTTGTTCTAGAATTGAAGACTTAAGTGAGACATTTTGCCAATCGACCAGGATAATTTACACTTAAGATAAGAAAAAACAATTGAATTGTCTTATTACAAGAGCATATTATATAAGTATTATTATTTAAGAATAAAAATACGCATTCCATTGGCAAATAATCTTACCAAAACATGCCAAACACGACCAAAGGAACAGACCTGTTTACAAAGTTCCCCTTTTTTAAGATATTACTTTCAATTCAATTCAGTTTATTTCTATAACGCCAATTTACAACACATGTCATCTCAATATACTTTACAATTCAACCAGATCATCCAGTCAGATTGATTCAAGGTTTTCTATCTAAGGAAAACCAGCTGATTGCATCGACTCATTGACTCTTCAGCAATCCCTCAGACTCAGCATGCTTGTAGCGACAGTGGAGAGGAAAAACTCCCTTTGAACAGGAAGGAACCTCCAGCAGAACCAGGCTCAGTGTGAGCGGCCATCTGCTGAGGCCCACTGGGGTTGAGGGATTTTCAATTTCACACAGTTCTAGAGTTACGATGGGCTGAAATTTAAGCCCTTTCTTCCATTAGTCATAACGGGCAATGGGAGATCTTTGGGAACAAGTTAAATGAACTACTTTGCTGCTCAACCTCCCAAGAGTTTATCAGCTGCTGTATAAGAGAAAACAAAACTTTGGAATGTCAATAACTCCTACATTTCTGAAGTAAGACTTCCTCCTGGGTTGATAGTGATGATATTTATGAGCTAAATCACAGGATGTCTCTAGATGTTTACATTTGCAAACCCCTGCCAGCAGGAGCTGCTGCTCACTCGCCATGCTTTCCATGCAGTTTTGTCTGCATAGTTACAAATTTTCCTAGGTGGTCGGTGTGGAAATTCTGTCCGCACTGAGAAAAAAGTGAACTTATACTTGGTGTTTTTTACTGTACAGGTGCTGAAGTGGTCTGACTACTGTTTCCCGTTGGCCCTCAGCCCTGGCCAGCCATTCAGAGCGGTGGCCCAGACCACTGAGGAGAACTTCACTCGTCTCGGGGTTGCATTCATCGAAGATCGCCTTCAGCTGGACAGTGGACTGGTGCCTTCCAAGATAGTCCGTAAGTATCCCTGCACTGCGTTCAGCCGTCAGCTTTGGCACTTTGTCTAAATGCAAATTTTTAGTTACATATCAGATGAGCACCTAAGTTCTGCAGATAATTTCCATGTAGAAAATAAATGAGCATATACTGAAATGACGAAACTCTATTGGAGGCAGGCCAGTAAACGCTTGTCTCCTTAGACTTAGACAACTTTTATTGTCCTTTCATTGTAATTTTGTTTTTGTACAGCTTTCGGCAGTGAATGCAGTAGCAGTGAAAATAGGGCTGTCACGATAATCGCACGAATGAAATATCACGATATCACTGCATCTTGGGAGAACACTTGAGAAGTATACAATGGCAGCTGCACTGACATCAAAACCAAATGTTACTTCGCCTCCTTGGGAGCGTTTCAGTTTTCAGCCAAATGAAAAGGGGGAGCCAGACAATTTAAATGAGGCAGTAAAACTGTTCAAGTAAAATGTGGAAACACAATGAATGTAAGGGCTCATCTAGCTAGCTACCACCCAACTGTTACGGCGCGGCTAACGCTGCCTCCTGCCACACAGAGTTGTGCGGTGGCTCATGTCTGTGCCAGCCGACAGCTTGGAGTCGGCAAAGTGGCAGAGACGCTGATAGACATAAACACCTGACAGCCGCTGTTACACTGTACCTGGTTGAAGAGATGGTGCCATTTTCCACTGTGGAAAAAGCATTTCCAGAAATGCTTTTCCATTTTAAGAATGTGGCTGCATTATTTGGCTCATAAATGAAATTAGTAATCAATAATCCTGTTTGCATTTTCATTTTCTTCTTCAACGCTGCTCATCCTTTACTTAATTTATATTAAAAATAAATGCTTTTTCATTTTCAAATTTTACATTTCAAATTGAATTGTGATATGTATTTACTGTGGTACATTTTGAAAAATAAATGTCAAATGTCTTTTTAATTTTAATTAAGTAAAAGGATGAGTGGTGTTAAAGAAGAAAACGAAAATGCAAACAGGATTATTGATTACTAATTTCATTTATGAGTCAAACAATGCAGCCACATTCTTAAAATGAAAAAGCATTTATGGAAATGCTTTTTCATTTTAAATATGGTAACGATTTGCTTCCATATGCAGCAAAAAGATCTTTCTGCATGCAGTTGGCATATTGTCCCTCAGCATTTGTGGGTTCTCTCCAAAACAACAATCCAAAAACATGACTGTTAGGTTAACTGGCTTCTCTAAATTCTCATTAGGTATTAGTGTGCGTGAATGGTTGTTTGTCCTGTTTGTCTCTGTGTTTTCCTATGATGGACTGGAGACCTGTCCAGGGTGGACCCTGCCTCTCACCCGTAGACATCTGGAGATAGACACCAGCACCCCTCGCCACCTTGCTTGGGTGCTTCTGTAGAAGGTGGTGAGTAGGGCTGCAACTAACGATTATTTTAAAAATCGATGAATCGGACGATTATTTTTTCGATTAATCGATGAATCGGACAAAAAATATTTTTTATATTAACCTCTTTATTCCAAAATAAACATTTTAGACAGAACAAACAAGCACACAAGTACAGGTTGCTCATTAACTGTACTGGTGCAATATGAAAAATAAATGTTTGTGTTAAAACTACGCAAACTTACATGAGAAATGTAGCTGTACATCCACAAAATATAGGCTACTTTGTTTCATAAAGCGCAAAAAAGACAGGCATTTTTTTTTTAAAAGCCCCTAAGGGGTTCAAACAATAGGCCCCCCCCATTTCAACAAATGAGTTTTTTTAAACTAATAGAGTTCTGCCTTTTAAGACAGGAAAGTATAGCAGTTAAAGTTGCTACTTGAGAAAATACTGAACCATAGAGATAAAAATAGCCCTGTGATTCAAATTATAAATTGTATTTGGAATAAAAATGAGAGAACTAGGGGTGCTAAAAAACACATCCTCCAAAGACAGATATTTACATGGGAATGTGGCAGATAATTAATTGACATATTACTGATCTTGCTGGATTTTATTCTGCTTTACTTCCATAAATTGCAGGATCTTCTTTACTTTATCTTTGCCTGAAGATTTAAACTTTAAAAGCCTTGCCCTCATAATTTGCAAGTTAATTTATTTATAGAGTAAATGTAATGTAATTCAAATGAAATTAAAAGTAAAATAAGTAGCCAACCTTATCACTGTCTGTAACCTACTAACAAGGTAAGGAAAGCATCAGATGAGCTACCTGAGAAACTAACGTTACGTTTCCCCACTTTAAAACCAAACAAACATGGTGGTTCCGTGCCATGTTAATTTGTTTTGAAAAAAGTTGCATGTTATCACTTTTTTCGCTTTACAAAGCGCAGGCTATTTTAATTATTGTGATCAATTTGCGCCGTCAATCCCGGTGCATGCGCGCTTCATTTGCAGTCTGGACGCTGAGGCTCTGACTGCAGCGCTGAGAGGGACTCCTGCGGGAAAACGCGGTTGGGGTGGGGGAGGCGCCCCACGGCAGAGTAGGAACGATACATGCTTTCACGTAAGAGTCTCTAAAAGCCGCCAGTGACACCGAAAAAAGTCGCCAGATTTGTCGCTAGTTGCTTTTTTGAAAAATAGTCGCTGGAGGGGTCTGAAAAGTCGCTGAGTTGGCAACACTGCACCTGCAGCGCTGACTCGCTCTGCCATATTTTTTTTTCTTCCTCTTTCAGTCAAGTGGATGTGATGACGGCGCGGCGGATGACGCAATAATCGCGCGACACAACTAATCGATGATGAAATTCGTTGCCAACGCTTTAAAAAGTCGATTTTTATCGATTTTATCGATTCGTTGTTTCAGCCCTAGTGGTGAGGATGGGTGGGGGCAGGTGGGCTCTCCTCATCCTCTGCTGGAAGTACAAGTGCTTGATGTACAGCTGAGCTGTTGATGAGCAGTGGAGCATGGTTAGGACGGTTCTTCCTGAAGTCCACCATGATCTCCTTGGTCTTCTCCACCTTCAGGATCAGGCTGTTATCTCTGCACCACCAGCGGTCTGTTGGTGAGGAAGTCTAGCAGCCAATAGCAGAGGGGTGTATTGAAGCCCAGCTGTTCCAGTTTGCCCATCAGATGCTGTGAGATGATGGTGTTGAAGCTGAACTGAAGTCCAGGAACCCCCTTTAGGTGTAGAGATAAATCTTTTGACTTATTGGAGCGAAAAAGCAATTGTTTTCACCAGTGATGGTGCTGTCAGCTCCTGGCTGCTTTGTCGGGCGATGCTCTCGGCTCCAGTGATGATGAAACCCAGCAGATTTTATAGCATAAAATATAATTTGGCTGCTTTTTTATGGATTACTTTCCAAGTTTCCCCTGCAATGCTGTCCATTGGTCTGCAGATGGGAACCTAAACTTCTGCTCCCATGTTTGGTGCAGAATACTGGAGCTTTGGGCCATGGTGTGATGGTTTAGCCTCAGTACATTCATTCCTCTGTTCACACTAACCTAGTAGAGCTTCATAGAGGGTAGTTGGTATAGTTGTCTTCTTCATGTCTGATATGTTTTAGGAGATAATAAAGGATTTGGATCAGGTTTTTGTTCAGGCAGGAGGTCAGCTGCTAGAAAAGCAAATTGGATCCAGTGGACTAGTTCCAAAGTCAGATGTGATTTTCTCCTGTCACAGACTCTGCAGTAAAACAAGCAAGGAGAAAGTCCTGCGTTTATTCCTGACTTTTTGTTGTCATTTTTAGAGATGGGATGAAACTGGATCAAACATGTTGTGTCATGTCTTTTAGGGCCTGTTGGACCTTAAGGATGAAAAAACTACCTTTAAGCAAAATGTTACATTGATTTATCCTGCTGAGAACTGATGTTATCCTTTGTCTTCCTTTCATTTAGCAGTCCTTCTCCAAGACGGTCCTTTAACCAAAGCGTTGGACCGACGGTGTCTGCAGATCCCCCACCTGCTCCTCTCCTCTCTTCCGAAACACTTTGTCTCTGGCTCCTTCTCTCAGCTGCTGCCAGCCGACCAGCAGAACCCACAGTGCCGAAAAGGTAGTCTTCTTATTGCCCCAGAGGTAAAGAGGAAGTTAGAGGAGCGTCGGGGGTCGGAGCCTCTACCCAGCTCTCAGATTGTCCATCAGGAATACCATCATCACCACATGGAGGGCCATGGACACCCACTTCATCTCTCCAGCTGCCATGAATGTTTAGAACTGGAGAACAGCACCATCCTCTCCGTCAAATATGCCTCAGCTGAGAACATTCCAGATCTACCAGATGATCATTCGGTAGGACCGGACAGTGTAGAAGGGTGTTTTAGCGAACTTGAACATGACTTCAAGGTTTCTTCTGGGCAAAGTGGTGGATGTTCAACAGCCCCTAATGTTCTCGTGTACACGGGTGGATGCCAGGAACGCTTTCAAGCCATTCGTAAGCTATTGTCAGACTGCATAAATGTAGAAAACAATATAATATACCCCCTCCTGCAGGAACAGGCACTAAATGACCCATGGCTGGACAATACCAGACTCCTAGTTCTGGCAGAAGAGGAACCCTTGACCCCTGAGCTTCAGACCCGCTTTCTCACATACTTATGCAACGGTGGAAAGGTACTGGGGCTGGGCTCCACTTTGTGCCCGGCGGGTCTCCATCTGGAGGTCAGGGAAGGACAATCCTTGCAGCGCCGAAGGTTGATTTTCACCAGAGAGGATAGCACAGAGCTGGAAGCAACCATTTTAACAAGTGGAAAGGTCTACATTAGAGACCCCCGGGAGGGAGGAGAAGTGGAGCTTTGGGGGGAGCTGAAAGGTGACGTCCCTCATCCGAGAGAAATGGTTATAGTTCGGCTAACGCATGGAGCAGACGGCGGGGAAGCTGTCCTCTGTCAGGTAAAGATGTGACATTATTAACAAAGCAGTGAAACGGTCAATAAAAAGGTCAGAAGTTACAAATATTTAGTTTAGTTTATATAATTATAAATACCCTCTGAAGGCGCTTTATAGAGGCAATTCAATCAGATCATACAGTCAGCATTTTCAGTTTATGGTCCTGGTTTTATGTAGAGCTTCCAGTTGCTAAACATGTTGACCCTTATTATACTTTAGGCTGTTCTGTCACTCAGCTTCTATATTAGTAAGGTAATAAGTGCAGCTATTGCAGACAAAACAGACTGGATTCTGGACAGCTGAAGGTTTCAACATAACCTCTTGAAACCCATGGAAATGCAAATAACTGAGGAACTGTAAGTCCACATTACATGTGCGATACATTGTTTCAAAGCTAACACCTTCTTGATTCTGAAAATATCAATTAAAATAGTGTGAGTAAAACAGAACCTAAGCTGCATCAGTTGAAACATGACTCAGAGTTGTTTTTTTATTCTCAAAACTAATAGGTCTTTTTTGAACAGCAGTAATAAAGACATGCTTGAGAATAGGCATGTCTCATTCTATTACATTTTTTCTACATCATGTCAACCACAACTGCAAAAAAATTCAGACCTTTAGCTACAACAGTTGCAGAGCTGTGGGGCTTTGAACCTTCGGTGTCACCAGCATCTCAAAACAATCCAAATGTGCCAAATTGTGCCAAACGTTTTTACTCAACTATTTGACCCATGTAACATTCATAAACCTAATATAACAAAAATCTATAAAAGATAGTGAAACTGCTGCTTTTCAAGCTGAAATAAGTCCCAGTACCTTTTCTGAGCTGTATCTTGTTTTTGTTTTTGTTCTTTTCAAGGAGCCATAGAGCTTCCTGGGTCTAGCTGCTTTCTAACTGCTAACACTTTTCAGACAGCACTTATGATGGTGACTTCAGATGCCCAGACGCCATAGCCCAGGTGTTTTTACCTGTTTGATATGGGATCCAAATGCTGTGTCTGCCTGTCTAATTCACATGTATTGTGTATGTGCTTGAAGTAAGGCAGTTCTGGCAGCAGATGGAGGGAGAACATCCTGTCACTCAGGACCTCTACAACTAAAACAGACATCTCTAAATTCTCAGTATTAACTCTTCTGAATAAAAGGGGATTTTCCATCCCTATCAGAGCATGTAAACAGATTGGAGCGCCGCACAATTCCTGCTCCCCGCTCAGGAGGATGTTCGCAAGTGAGATAATAGCGCATAATGCATGTATGTGATCCATTTTCAAAAACAGGCTCTTCCCACAATCAAAAGTTCAAAAACATGTTGAAGAAAACCCCATACTTAAATCAAATAAATGCTATTTTACAAATTTAATAATCCAGCATTTTTAATTTACGTGAGCGCATCGTAGCGAACTGTAAAGGAGCGAAATCCTCGCTCTGGCCTTTGAAATGAAAACTGCTCTGCTTAGGGCTGGCGATATGATGATCTGAGACCGTGTTACGATCTACACCTCTGACGATCTGTCATTATTAAGAGACCGTTTTATCAGGATCCACAGAACTGCAGTGCTGCTGTATTTCTGCCACAAAAAAACCTTCACAGCTAGAATATAATCCGAGGGTTTGACGTCTGTCCGTTAGTTTAAAAATCAGTTAAAGCCCCACCGAAAATAAAACGCCGACTGGCGGCTTCAGCAGCAGCGACCGGTCCCTCTCCCAAGCAGCAAACGTTAACAGATTCGTTTACAAAACTTACTCCCTACAATACAGGCAGTGAACGGTGGAACAGCGTGACAGAAGCACTGACGTTTCACTTGGTGAAAGATTTATGTCCTCTACGAACCGTAGAAGGAGTGGGATTTAATAAAATGTTAAACGTTTTGGATCCACGCTACGAGTTGCCCAGCCGTAAGTATTTTTCAAACACCGCTATTCCACGTATGTACGCGGAATGCAGAGAGAAAGTTTCACAAAATATTAATAATGTGCAGGTCTTTGCCACCACGAGCGACCTCTGGTCCAGCCGCATTGAGCTTAACCACACATTTCATCAGCAACTGGGAGTTATGTAATGCAACACTGCAGACAGCCTATTTTCCTGATCATATCATCATAGATTGCACAGATTACATCTTGACTTGCACTATATTTGCAGTTCCATAATAGTTTTTGTTTCTAAAGACTTTAGAAATTATACAAATCTATTGTTTAATGTAATATTTTATTTTAAAACTTAAGTTAGTTTCTGTGTGCTTTCTTTTATCTTTATTAGACCAGTCAAGATTTTAAAGTAATAAAACTGCACTAAGATACAGTTAGAATTTTTATTTATTTTGACTGTAGTAACTTGACAAATGTAACTAATTTGTAATTGTTTTACTCAGGAGTTGTTGCATTTATATACTCTTTGGTGTGTTTACAATTTAGCAATTAAAAAACTAAGTTTTTTTAGCACTGCTTTGATTCTCTAGTTTTAATAAATTTGTTCATTTATTTAATCTTCTTTGCATGTAATTGAAGTTACGTTGTTCGTATCTAAAAAATCGTGATAAAATTGAGATCACAATAATATAATAAAAAAATCATGATATTTTATTTTTGCCATATCGCCCAGCCCTGCTCTGCGCTCCACCATATTTCTTCCACTCCGCTCCATCGCTCGCTCCACGCTCTGCTGCACTCACATGCTCTGATCCCTATAAACTACAATCTCTAGATGGAAGTGTGCGATCACTTACACCGTAATTAGCTTTTTGAAGAGTTTCAGTTTGGTTTGAGAGCTCATAATAGCAGTGAAACAGCTCTGATGGAAGTCACTAATGATATTCTCATGGCTTCGAATAATGGAGTCGTACTTCAACCTGTCCTGTTAGTTCTCAGAGCTGCATTCGACAAAGTTGATCATAATATTTCTTTTACAAATACTTGAATATTTTGTATAAATGAACCTGCGGTGTCCAGGGGAGATGCTGAAAAATTAGTCCATGCATTTATTACTTCAAGGTTGGACTATTGTAATCCTTTACTATCAGGAAGTCCAAAGCTGTAGTTAAAAGCCTTCAGCTGATCCAAAATGCTGCAGTCAGAGTGGCTCAGGTTATCCTGAGCTATCTCTATAGTAATGCTGCTATAGGCTTAGACTGCTGGAGGACATAGGGACCCCCATTTCATCATTCTGCTTCATTCTATCTATGAATTAGTTAAATCTCTAACATTCTGCTCCCAGCCTTTTCTCATCATAGCAGGTTTATCTGGTCTGTTCCTGTTTGGCTGTGACTCCATATTTTAGAGAAATGTCATCTGTTCTGCTGCCATCAACACCTTTGTTTATAGACTTTGGAGCTTGGCCTATTTTCAGTCCTATTTCTCTGACTGTGACTAACTCACATATGTCAAAGTAATCCGGCCTGCTAATTGTTTATCCATGGCCCCCTGAATGATATTATTACCATTAGAACCGGCCCACAGGCCATGGTGGCTTGTCCCTGATGCTGTGACTTCGAGGGCTACCGTTGCATTGTTGGGAATGTAGTGTTGGTGTGGTTGTGTTGCACGCACCAACACTACATTCCCAGGGGAAAACATGATTGTGTTTTTCTTCTTTTTTGTTTTGTTGTGCTTTGCAAGTTTGGATTGTTTTGGTTTTTGCTTTCCCCCTTGAACAATCCAAGCTGGGATGAAGTTGGGTGTCAAAGGAGGCGGAGTGCGCCAACTCCGCTCCACAACTGCTGCACGCAGGTGTCAGCAGAGGCTGATTGAAGCCAAAATAAAAGGAGCCTGGATGGAGGGAGGGTGGATGTTGAAGATGCACTGCAGGTGATAGAGACGGACACACTGCTGAGTGAGGGGCAGGTGGGATCCACACGATACTCTGATCCAGATAGAGTGCTACTTACAGGCCTGGACCTCTGCCCTGACACCGTCGTCTGTTCACCTCCCGGGATTCTGTGCCTGGTTCCCACCTGCCCCTCGCTCTGCAGCGTGTCCGTCTCTATCACCTGCAGGATCAGCTCCCCGCTCCTTCCATCCAGGCTCCTTTTATTTTGGCTTCAATCAGCCAATGATGACATCTGTAGTCTTTTTGATTCTTCTGTCCTTTTTGGTATTGCTGTGCTTTTAGTTTAATACATTCCTTTTAAAAAAAAAAAACATCTGGTTGAATTCGAGGTCCACTGCCGTGATTCATCACAAAATTTGTATATTTCTTTGTACAAGACCTGATAAGAGCCATAAGAGCTATGATAGAGAATACAACTGATTTCTTTATTTATTTTTCTTATTTTACTATTTGAAAGCAGTGATCGTAAGATCATAGAGCAGCACAGTAATGCATTTTCAGTTTATAATTCATGCACTTTTTTATCTATTTATCTTATTAAGTTTATTAATATGATAAAAGTTTTTTAATGATATTGATATTAATGTTTTGTTTTAAAAAAACAGTCTTATAAAAAACATTCTTATATAGACGGAGACAGAGATGGTCAGTGGCGGTTCTACTCCCCGGTGAGACCCACTCCAAGCACCAGTTAGTTTTCTTTTGAAGCTCGCATCCCGCCCTCCTTTATTAAAATGCTGCCCGGTTCGCCCGTGCAGTGTTGCCAACTCAGCCACTTTGTCGCTATATTTAGCCACTTTTCAGACCTCTCCAGCGACTCTTTTGCAAAAAAGTGACTAGCGACTTTTCTGGTGTCACTGGCGGCTTTAAGAGACTCTTAGCTGAAAGCACGTATCATACCTACTCTTGCGTCCAGCGGCAGGTGCTGCCGTGGGGTGCCTCCCCCGTCCCAACCTCGTTCTCTTGCTTCCGCAGGAGTCCCTCTCTGCAGTGCAGTCAGAGCCACAGCAGGTTTACCCTCGGCCGGGAGCGAACGGGATGTAAATGTAAAATGTTATTTGGTCTAAAATGCAAGGCTACAGTGGCGTCGGTTGTAGGAGTTTGCCCTGAAATTGAAGGATTGACGGTTCAAGCCCCGACTCTGACTTTTAGTGTCGTTGTGTCCTTGGGCAAGACACTTCACCTGCATTGTCTACTGATGGTGGTCAGAGGGCCCGGTGGCGCCAGTGTACGTGAGTCAGTGAGCCCCAGGGCAGCTGTGGCTACAATGTAGCTTGCCACCATCAGTGAATGGGTGAATGAATGTAGTGTAAAGCGCTTTGGTTAAGTCTCCTGACTTGAATAAAGGCGCTATATAAGTACATGCCATTTAAAATAAATAACTGAATTTGAAATGTTTTATCTTAAATAACGGTATTTGATTCACACAGCAACAGTCACTTAATCAATTCGTCCATTGTGTTTTCCTCTCTAAGATAATGATTTGTAGGCTCCATAGGGGACCACAAGGGAAAAATGAAAAAGTAAAAAAAAAAAGTGGCCTCAAAAATGCACTTAAAGGGGAACACCGTTTTTTTCACATTGGCCCCTTGATTTGACGTTATTCCATCATGTTCTACTCACCAATATTAGTTTAGTGTCATTTGGAGCCGTTCTGAAGATATTCCGTTACGTACGTCTTCCTATGGGCAACGACTTGAAGACACAAACTAAACTGTTCATCATTTATTCTTTATGGTACGCCAGCATTCAGAACATGTAGGCCAATCACTGTCCCCCACACATCCGTGGTTATATTTTTTATATTTATATTTTTTAAAACAAAGCGGAGTGTGTATGACAGGCAGCCCAGGCCACAGGCGGCTACGCTGTACCCCTTCTATTCATTCTAACTAATCTGAATCATTCAATTCCATCTGGAGAGCGAGATCATCTGTGGTAGCAGCACTAGACATCTTCCAGGCATGTGAGGAAAACTAGCAGCAGTTCAGCGGACAGGAAGAATGAACGGTAACCGGCAGCGCAGAGTCGATGCAACCAGCTGATTTTCCTTAGATAGAAAACTTTGAACAAATCTGACTGGATGATCTGGTTAAATTGTCTCTGTAAAGTGACCTGAGATGACATGATGTGAATTGCCGCTATAAGAAATAAATGAATTGAATTGAACCTGATGACTGTTTTAGTGAGCCGGTTTATTAATGCGCATGTTTGTTTCTCTAGGTTTATTTTGACATTGCATCACACTCAAACAACCTCAATTCAAGTGATTTTGATGAGCTGAAGGTCAGCAATGAGCTGCGCTATAAAATCCTGACTGAGATCCTGAACTCTTTGGGTGTGAACTGTGAAGCGCGCCCGACTCCTGCCCCAGGTCCTGTCTACCTGTTGGCCACCTCTCAGGTGAGTTCCAGAAACCTTCTTTTTCATCATGAAATCGCAACATGTGCCCTGCATCTTTAGTTTCAGAGTTAATTTCAACTCTGAGTTTTGTTCAGATTAATTATTATTTGTGCCTGGGTCTAAATTTTCCTGTGTTCAGTCAAAACATGGATCAGAGGGAAATAAAACAGAAGAGAATCCCTTTAGTTTTACATTAGAGTCCTTTTGTTCTCCTTTCCTCCCCTTCACCTCCTGAAGCAGAAATAGATAATTTGTTGCTCAGATTTTCCTCATAGTTCACATATGGAAACAATCTGACTTGCTAAGCTCATGCAAATGTCTGCAGAGGGCTGACAGCAGGTCTGTGCACAAAGGGCTTAAATAAACAGGAGAGGGCAGTGAGCTAAATCGTCATCAGCCGTGTTATACATGCATTTCCTCCTTGTTCATTTTAATCTAAACTCCTTTTTTCTTTTGTTTTTAACCTCACTTTGTGACTGTCATTAAATGTGGCAATAAAGACCGGAACCATTTCTCAGTCCTTCTTTAAATTTGCTGTTCTTTGTGAGGTAATAGATAAGTTTAAAGCTGCTTTGACCTGAAATCTGATTTCTTACATTATTCAGCAGGAAAAAAAGCTGTTTTCTTCTGAAAGATCTGGGCAATATGCTTAATGGATCAGTTTGAAGTTTTTTAAAATGATTTGAGCATTGAGTTTTTCTACTAGCCTGTCACATGCTGCATCGGCATCGTTCACTGGAATGTTGCCAGAATCCTATTGTGCAGCAATTGGAGCTTAAAGGATTAATCAGATCAATCGATTACTGGAATAATTGCAAAGTGATTAATAATTGATTAATCCCTAACTAAAGTATAGAGACTTTAATACGTGCCTTTAGCTGACAGAGCAACCCACTTAGAGCAGGAATTATGCCAAAATTGTAAAAGAAAATCTGTAAACATTTTGCATTTAAGTAAAAAAAAAAAAAGTTTAAAAGTTTTAGTTTAATTTAGTAAAAAGTCTTCTTTAAGGAATATTTGGTTATCTGATTATGAATCGATTAATTGAAAAAATAAATCGACAGATTAATCCGTTTTCCGTCATTTTTATCCCTGCTGCTGGGGTGGCGAGGGGTGCTGGTGCCTATTTTTAGCTGTCTACGGGGTCCACCCTGGACAGGTCACCAGTCTATCTCTGGGTAACACGTTTATTAATTAACTATTAATTAACTATTCATTTTAGATGTCTGCAGCTTCTCGTGGCAGTACAGAAAATAAAGCCCTTTTATTATTTGTCTTCAAACAGAAATCACATCATTCACCTTGTAAAGAGGGCTAAAGATTGACAGATGGAGCATTTTATACTCTTGTGTTCCACGTTTCACACAGGAGCGCAAAGCAAGTTTCTTGAAGGTGCTACAAAAGCGGGCAGATGAAGACGGGATCATTCGATTCTCCAAAGCCTCCTTCAGAATGGTGGCGAGCACCGACCCATGTGAAGGTCCTGTGGTGCCCGAGGACTGCCTGTCTTTGATCACGGAATCCGAGGACACCAAACAGTTTATGGAGACCTACTGCAAACATCTGAGGACCAAAGAGCTGGGAAACACAGTGCTCTACGCTGAGGTCGCCACTTCCACCATGGACCTACTTGAAGGGTAAGATCAGGTTGGTTTTTATCTAACTTTTCTGCTCAGACCAGCAGCTTCTTTTTTATTTTTTTGCAATGACGTGACGTACCAAGCAAGCAAACGAGTGTAAACAAAGCTTTGGCGAACTCAGGAGAGTTTTACCGACAACGTAACCTAATCAGCAAACCTTACAGAAAGACAATCAGTGGTGGAAAGTAACAAAGTACATTTACTTGGTTACTGTACTTAAGTACCTTTTTGAGTTTTTTTACTTGATTCATTTGTAAGGGTACTTATAACTTTCACTTCTCTACATTTCCAGGAAGCTACTAGTCCCTTGTTCCTTTAAGCTTAGCTTAGCTTTGTAATCCCCTGTTGCTGTTTTTCTTTCTTGAAATGCATATCCCCACCAAAATTCTCAGTTTTAGGGCATCCATGCATAAGAAATATGAAAACATTATGTTTAAAAGTTCCCTTTTCGTTCATATTTCAATCCGTTTTCTCATCCGTATGCGAGAGGGGAGATAATTCTCGGCAGCCAGGTATTTCTCGGCATGGGGTTAGGCAGTGGTGTAGTCCAGGGTATAGGCAGGTATACAGCATATACCCACTTATTTTTCAATCTGCGTTGCGTATACCCACTTCTAAATCCCCCATGGACTGCATTATTAAGCAGAATCACCGAGCCAAATTTCCCATTTTTTTCACCATATCCTTTTAAGCAGATGAAGTCTGCACAGGTTTTATGTCAAAAAGGGTAAAATGGATCACACAAGGTTATTCACAGTTAAAGATTAACCCAGAAATGGCTGTTATGACAGCAAAAACCAAAGAACATAAAGTCAGGGGTTAAACTAACAAATACTTCAGAATGGGAGAATACAGATACAATTAAGCTGAATGATAAAAAGTGATCCCCATGTCCTCCAGCAGCATAAACCTATAGCAGCATAACTAAAGAAATAGCTCAGGATAACCTGAGTCACTCTAACTAATCCAATTCTATTCACTTTATTTACATAGCACCAATTCACAACTCGTTATCTCAATTCAGAGACAGTTCAACCAGATCATACAGTCAGATTGGTTAAAAGTTTTCCAACTAAGGAACACCAGCTGATCGGATCAAGTCATTGAATCAACAGCAATTCCTCACATTGAGCATACTTGCATTTCTAAGCCTTGCCTTAAAAGTAGACAGGGTGTCTGCCTGACCGACTAAAACTGGTAGTTGGTTCCACAGGAGGGGAGCCTGATAACTATCAATAGATAATGTGGATCAGCTCATGTTTTTGAGGGAAGCAAAAATGATTAATTGATTATTGAAATAATCAACTAATTTAGTAATCGATAAATCGTTAATTGAAGCATAT